>NC_136524.1:27000449-27057949 GCF_053919585.1 Euprymna scolopes | reverse complement strand
CCTTTGTTTATCTTCAAAATGCAATTAATAATCTATCTTATAATTTTGTTAGATTTTAAGATTTACAGTTTAATGATTAATAATATTATAAACATTTGTATGAATATGAAATACGGTTTTACTAAATGTTCTTTTGATTACCTACGGGCTTCCATATTTTGTTCGGTAAAAAGAGACGAACAAAATATGCAGGAGGGGGGGGGGGCTACAAAATGCTTAATATTTGTGCAATAATATTTTCAAATCGGTTTTAATCTGGCGATAAAATAGCTGACAAGAGCTAAAAATTTATGTTGTAACGGGACATTTTGAAATAATCGAATTTTTATCGTTTTAATCTTTTAAAATTTAATGCTTACGAAGTTTTTTTTTTCTTGGCAATTCAACTGATTATAGTATATATTCGAAAAATATATTTATTTTTTTAATTGCAACTTCAATGTAAATTTTTGTTCAATATGTGTATTTAAACTTAAAAAAATATATATTTTACTTATTTGAATGAATAAGTATCGAAAATTTCAGGAAAATCTGCCGTTAGTTGATTTTTGCTAGATTTATTAAACACAGGTATGTTTTCCCGTTCGGGATGTCTACTTCATGGGAACGTTATTTTAAAGCGCCAATTATGTAAACACGATTTTCGTCTCGCAATTTCATTATTTTCGTTCGATGATTTTCTTTTTAAATTTTTTTTTTAAATGGTACAAAAATTATACTGATAATTTATAAAGTTACATCGTGTAACATATAGGGTGGGGTAATTCTGTGGTGAATTTTGGCAGTCCCTATAATTCTCATAGTAACCTAGTAAAACTATGCGACCCGGGAGGGGGAAGGGGAGCATATTTTTACGATTTAAAAAGTAAATAAACAGTTTAAGTTTCCCTTATAGGAACCGGTTGGGGGGGGGGGAGGTCACTTCTGCGTGACAGTAACAGGAGGCGAATGTGTGTATTGTATTTTAGTTTCAAGAACCCCCAACAGATGTCACTTGTCAGCCAAACAACAGGGGTCATTAACTCTTTCTTTTCTAAAAGTGCGTGCAACCTACAATTATATTTTGCTACATTTTTATACAATCTTTCGGTACTTGCACAGTTTAGTCCAGACATTAAAAAATGAAACGTTAGGCGGTTAGTTTGTGAAAGTTAGGAACTTGGTTATATTGCATATATCCGTTATGGAACGAAGTTATCCGAAAAAAAAAAAAAAAAAAAAAAAAAAAAAAAAAAAATTAATTAATTTCATCAAGTATTTTATTTATTTTATTTTTTTTGTAAATATAGGGTTACGTAACAGAACACCGACCGATCTAATTTGTTTTTATTAGGGGTAATCGAGGTCGCTGACAACGAATCATACTTAAACCGGGGGACAAAGTTACCGTTTGCGTGGTATTAACCCCTGAACCCACGAACTACTTTCCGCCATTTTACAGCTTCCGTTTACGCTACGCGCGTGCGGCAGCATAAACGACGGTTTGCTTCACCTAGCAAACTGCCTTCTCACATGGCATACCAATCTTCCGCGGAAAATTTAAAATTAGCTAAAAAAGAAATAAAAGGAAAGCACTCAAAGTTGGGGAGGAGGGGGGGTAATTTATTTTTTTCCTGGAACATAGAATTTCCAAATTTTAAATATCGAAATTTTTACTATGAAACAAGAGTTCAAATAAGTAAAATATATTTTTTTTTAAGATTAAATACATATTGAACAAAAATTTACCTTGAAGTTGCAATTAAAAAAATAAATTAATATATACATATATTTAAATAGCATTTTTTTCGAATATATACTATAATCAGTTGAATTGCCAAGAAAAAAAACTTCGTAAGCATTAATTTTTAAAAGATTAAAACGATTAAAATTGTATTATTTCAAAATGTCCCGTTACATAGATTTTTAATTGTTTAATTTTTTTTTTTTTTTTTTAATATTAAGTTTTCAAGTACATTATAGCACTTTTTGGGTGGAAAAAATTACGGACTGGCATTTTTTAATGACTTACAATTAAAATTAAAAATACAAATTGAGGGATTTTTTTTTTTTTTTTTTTGTCTCACGTAGTTTTTAATGCGGTTTACAAAAACATAAGCACCAAACATTTGTTTTGTTCTTTTTTTGCGAGAGGGGGATTTATAGAACTTATGTGGCTTAATAGGTGCTTCTGCAGTTTAGTTAACCGTTTTTCCGTAAGTAACGCACCGACATTTACCGATTAGAGCACCATTTAACATTTTTCGAAGATTTTACTGTTTACATTGGGGGCGCGCGGGTGTGGTGTTGGGGCGCGCGCGCGCCGCAACACCACAACCGCCCCCCACCCCTCCGCTTTAATTTGCTAATGAAATGCCAAACAATATTTTGAACTAAAAACTATAGATTTGTGTGAACCTATTTTTTTTTTCTTTGTAACGTGAGAGAATTTTTTAAGTTTGTCATTTGTGAATGAGGTGAAAACACTCCCTAACACGTTGCTTGTAATTGAGAATTTCTGTCGTTAAAACGAGTTTTTTTGTTTTTTTTTTAATTTTATTGTTTGTCTAAAATTAGTGCCTGTACAGATCAGCTACCATGTTTTAACAGATGGAGGCTAGGTTAAAATCGGGTAACGAATAAAAACAGCTGAAAGGTAACTACAAAAAAAAAAAAAAAAAAAAAAAAGACAGCACTTCTGCTTGAGTGACATTAGCAACAGACGAATTATCGTTCTTCGAAAGAGAAATAACATCAAGAATCTCAAGTATAAACAAGTGTTTACGATAACGCAAAAAATATATAAAATAACACAATATGAAAATCGAAACATTTACAAAATAAATTCATCAAAAAATTTTATGTATTAATAATTTTTTTTTTAATGAGTGCTTTAATGTATCAAAATATAATTTTGTCAATGTAGCAAAATATTTTAACATGAAACGTTTATTAAGGTTTAATATTTTTGGTACTAGTGCACTTATTGATCCATGCTGAATATCGTTATTATTTAAAAAGCCATTCTTAACATGGGGAGGGAAGGGTGTGTTTGTACCTATTCTATACTTTAACCGGGTTTGTATTACTGTACACAAATTCAAAAAAGTTGTCAAAAAAAAAAAAAAAAAAAAAAAAAAAAAAAATGTTAAAGGCAATATAAGTTACTTTTCTACCAAACTGGATATATTTTTTGTGTTTTTATTCAATGTAACATGTTTATTCAGCTCAAAAAACATGCAGTGTTTACCGATGTATTGGAAAATTCAAAATGGCGCCCGACTCTTTAACACGGTAAGTTTGGGAAAAGGTGTTATAAATAATAAACTAGACAAAATACTATTAAAAAACACCGAAAATGTCAACTTATGTCACGGTAATATATATTGAGCGAATTTCTAACAGTATTTTTTCTAGTTTATTATTTATAACTCCAAATAAAACATCCGCGACTCCTGAAAAACAAATCGAAGAATGGTGTTCAAAATGAAATTACCTGAAAATCCAATGAATCCCACATGATTATTAAAGAGTGCTCAATGGAGGACAGAGCTGGTATATAGTCTTTATTACAAAAAACATTGGTTACATATGTGCATACCTGTTTTAATGGGATCTCAATTTAAAGAGACCACCTCGTCAGAACAAAAAAGGGGTCATTATTGCAACGAGAATCAAGATTACATTTGATTTTTATAAAATATATTTGGGTGTGGTTAACGCTCTGAAAGGTAGGGGGGTATATAGTTTGTGAATGTGGACAGTAGAGGTTTTGGAGAGAGGAGTGGTAAAGAAAAGGAGTAGGAGTAAGATGGAGGTGAAGGAAGAGGGGAAGTACGATCCAGTGTGGCCAAGCTGTCGCCACAGGGAGGTATTGGTTTCATTTTATTGATAACTTGGCGATTGTTTATTGGCACAAGTTTTTACTTTGATTTGAAGTAATATTATACTCTCATCGCAAGTATATTCTCTATATTTATGGCTGGTTTTTCTTTTTTGGTGGTGACTATCAATAAAATAGATAGATAAGGAAGTTGCCACCAGAAAAGAAAAACCAGCCATAAAGACTTAAGACTACACTGTGAAGAGAAGCCCCAGACTAGTATTGATTGCCCGACTTTACTAATGGAAACTGCCAGTCTCTTAACATTGGTATTTAGAATCAGAAACTTATAAATGATTTGTTTAACTTTCAGAGAATTATTTTTTATATAAGAAAAATGACCACTGATTTTTATTTTTTGATTTCAGATCTATTCTGACATCCAGACGGTGAGGGCACAGACCAAGCCATTGTGTGAGAAGGGAACTCAGCATGGCGTCAAAACGATAGTCAGCCGAAGTAAACAGTGTTGCCACACATACTTAGGGTCATACATGTTTGTATTTTCCTATGACTGGTGGCATCTGGTAACCCTTGAAATGTCCACCACTAGACAGAGTTAGTAGTGCTCAATGGTTTATGGGCCACCCTGCCTTGCTTGGGTTACAGAGAAGGAGCACTCTAGCCTACAAGGAATGCTTGGGCAGCCCAATCAGCATTCCCTGGTACAAAAAGCATAAAGTTAAAAACCAGGGAGGGTGGATCTTAGAACTACACAGGATCAGAAATGGCCGACACTGCTTGCTTTTAGGGCATGAGGGGGGGGGGAATTTAATCAGTAGAAAGCTGAAGACTTTCTAAGACTTGAAAATTACTTCATTGAGGAATTATTACCCAAGGCGCTCTTAAGTTTTACAGGTTATTTTTGTTCTCAGCTGAATCCAAAGTGTCCCTTTTAAAGAACCTGAATTTTAGGTGCTTATTCAGATTGCCATTTATGGCAGCATTTAAAATTAAAATACAGAAATGTCTATATCATGTATGTATCAGTTACATGACAAAGATGAAATTTAAAAAAAAAAAAAAAAAAAAAAAAAAAAATCACGTAATTTGATCAAGTAGTTTTTATTCAAGAAAAAATTTTACTGTTTCAATGAGGTTGAAAGAAATCGTCCAACGAATTGGTAGACAAGGGCAGACAACCTGGATGCACATGGAAAATATCACAAATAATCACTGATTATGTTCCCTAGAGTAACATAACCTCTGGCCTTGTCCATCACTTATCGATAAAGGATGGAACGGCCAAATTTGTATTCCGTAAATAAACTTGATCAATTTGAGATTTTTGAAACATACAATCTTCGTTCCATGACAAGTAGGTACAATATAAAAGTTTATTTTTGTTTATCGCTTGCCAATCTGAATTTTCTGTCCTCAGTCAGAAATCGTTTTAAACTGGAGTCATTTTTATTAGTCTCAATTCAAAGTGCCTCCCCTTTAAAGGAAACTGAATCTTCCTCATATGTGGTCTAGTGTAAAGGGAAAACAAAATTTATGGGGTTTCTATCCAATCAAGATCAAAGTGCAGCATCTGGTCTCAGAGGTGGAATGGGTCCTTGTAATTTGGAGTGCTCTTATTCATGACAGGTTATTTTTGTTTCTAATCCCAGAGTGTGTGTGTATATGAAGAGGGATTTCTGCCACACTGAAAAAATCTTGATCTTGTGTCTAACTTTGTCCTTGTGGAGATAATGTTTAACAAATTTTGTAAATCATTGTAAAACCTTGTTTTAAAAACTTTATGGAACAAGAAATTTTATGAGAATTCTAGTTTTTGTTAAATTTTTACTTCCTTTACACCTTAACACTCACCTTTAAAAGGACGACACATGTTTTCAGGTATGCTGAAGACGCATATCACATTTAAATTTGACACCGACAAGTAGTTTTGTGATCATCAAGACTTATGCAATGTAATCCTTTATGCATAAGTGCGTATACATTTGACGTGCAAGCGCATATACATTTGACGTGCAAGCGCATATACATTTGACGTGCAAGCGTGTAAACAAAGCCGCAAGAAACAAATCGAGCAGTATAGCAACCAATTTTCCCAACTGAATGAGTACTTTTGCGTATGTTTTACCAATTCGAAAAAGTGGTCAAAAATCAAATATACAAATGTTACTAAATGTTACCATAGACAATAAAAGTTACTTTGTGACATACCTGCATCATTATTTGGTGTTTTTAAGTAGTTTTAAGTACATTTTAATTTCATCCTATATTTACAGCTTTTAAATTTCCAATTATGACTGCCGTTTTGTCCTTTTTTTCTTAGGAAAGTTTTTCTTTTTTTTGTTGTTTTTACAGAGGCGGGGTTTTTATTTTTCGCTTTTTAAAAAATTTCAGGAGGGGAGGGGGGGGTAAAATCTTATGTTTGCTCATTAATAATTTAATTTGAAAGTGCAAAGGGTAATGGCGGCCGCGATATTTGGACTTGATGGTGGGTGCTTTGAAAAAGTTACTTCTGTTTAAGGTTTGACAGAACTGCCATTTTTCAAAATAATTTTACAACTGACTTTTGCAGAGCATTCATTGTCAAGTCCAAATATCAGCTGCAGTGGCGGCTCTCGTGCCTAAGATTAGTGGGGGTGCTGTTTAAAAAAAAATGCGTATTGTTTTAATATTGTGTAAAAATAAAACAAACATAAAAATATACATAATTTATACGCATGCACACGTATAAAAATACAATAACTTAAAGGAATTCTAAATAGATGTAAATATTTGGAATAGCTTACTTATTATATTTATTTGAAAGTAAATTCCATTCTTGTTTTAATTTGTGAGAAAAGATTGATAATTTTCTCCTTAACTTCTGAATGGCTGCTGAAGAACTTTTTTATCAATTGAAAGCACCGCAAGTGCATTTAGTCTTTCGCAACCCATGGTGCTCCTTAGAAAAGTTTTTATTCTTTTCAGAGTTGAAAAAAAAACGTTCTGCCTCTGATGTAGTCATGGGGATTGTCAAGATAATTTTTATGAGTTTTGTTATTTCACTAAGAACATTGTTTAAATTGTTTTCCAAAATAAATTTCAGGAGATCAATTACTTTGCAATACTCATGGATATCTGACTTACTATAAAATATTTCTAACTCAGTTTCAAGCTTTTGTTTGTCAATCATGGGATATGCTTCAGTTGTCAAGGATATCTCTTCTGTAGGTAGTTTTCTTAAAACTAGCAAAGTTTTTCTTGTTAAACAATTTAGCAAGTATCAAATGTTTAGTTGAAGAATATCTGTCCGTTATATCAACAGATATATAGTCACACAGTTCTTTAGCTTCGACCTTGAGTGTTTGTGAAGGATTTTCACAGTATTTGGAGTTTCTTATCTCTAAAATAGCAGTTTTGAAATTTGCTATGTATTCATTGACTTTATATGCTAATTTCCCGAGATTGCATTTGATTATAAATAATTTCAACATGAGACATAATTTGATGAAATAGCTCTAACCAAAATATGAAATTTTCATCGTTCAAATATTTCAGAATTCCTGTCGCTTCTGCAACGGTTTCATCTACATATGTTGACTGAATTTCAGTGAGAGTTTTTTTAATGCTTGAACATTTTCATGAACTCTATTTATGGTACGTATGTTAAAGTTCCACCTTGTGGCGGATAGACGTGGAATGCTTACATCCATATGCTTCTTGAGAATGGACAGATGCTGTGGTGATCTAGAAAAGAAAGTCAGAATAGCCAAAATGTTAAAGATAAATATTCTAGCATTTCGTCTAATGCTTGCTGCATTCCTCATTATTAAATTAAGTTGATGCACATAACAGTGAGTGAAATGTGCATTACTATAAACTGCTTTTATTTTCGCCTGAACACCAGCTTTTTTGCCTTTCATGACATTTGCACCATCAAATGTCTGAGCTATCAGTTTTTGGCGATTCCCTTGAAGGATTATATCCAATTGTTGTAGAATACATTGATATTCCATCAGCGGTTTGGTTTTCTGGAATAAAGAATCCCCAAAAGCGTTCAAGTATTTTTTTCATCCAAGACGTACCGTAAAACAATGATCATTTGTGTATGTTCAGACACATCTGTTGTATCGTCAGCCATGACAGCTAAAAAGGAAGCTTTGCTAATTTCTGCCCTTATTTCATCACGGTATATTTGTAAAAGACAGTCAAGTATGTCATTCTGAATGGTCTTGGAAACACCTTTGCAGACACTACTGGTTACTAAGTGATTCTTTAAATCTGGATCTAATTTAGATGCAAAATTTATTAATCCTCTAAATACACCTGGATTTACTGAATCATCTTTTTCATCATGTCCTCGTAAGGGAGTTTCAAAGTTCCCACAAAAGAAAATACAATCTATTATTTTAGATAAAATTTCACGGTTCTTCTTAACATTCATGTTATGATGATTGATTGAAAGTCTGTAGGCCTCACTAAGTTTTTCTTTAATATTTACGGTCCCCAAAATTTATAGGGAAACTACATTGTCAACGTGCTTCTTTGACTTCATGCTTTTCAGTTTTATCTTTCATTTTGCTAATAGTTCTGAAACCATCTTTTGTCCACGTTACATCACTCCCAAACAACAAACAAGGAAAGCAGAACAATGCCTTTTTTAGTTCACAGCCGCAAAGCCAACTTTTCCGTTGGTACCAGTCAGAATTAAAGCTACGAATATGCACTTTGTTGTTGCTAATGCCTGGCTGAGATATTTGAATATCAGGCATTGAACGGCCTCTTTTCTTAATTTCAACTTTATCATGGAGAGGCAGCTGTGAAAACTCAATCTGTTGAAGTTCACTTACCGTCACAGAAGTTATTTCTTGGGGATACAAGGAGGTCATGGTTAAATTCTTTTATATCAATTGTGTTGGGAAAGGTAAGTACTAGGCAGTCTATTAGTAGAATATTAATTAGAGTAGAAGGAATACAATGTTTACGTGATCCTCTTTTTGCGATTCAACTGAACCCGAAGTTCTGAGTTGAATCGTACTTTTATAACTTTTAGATAACAGATTTTTATTAACGAAAATAGTTTTACTATTTAAAAACGTTTTTATTTATAAAAAGCTTGTTGTTAATTAAAATTAGGCGTATAACAAAATAAGCTTGCCATTAAAATTGTCTTGTTTTAATACAAATATTTTTAAACTTTGCCATTATAAGCCGTCGAAAAAGGGATAATACACAAAAACATTTTAATAAAAAAATACTATTTTAAATTGTGTACACTTTACAGAGTAATAAAAAAATATACAAATATATTTCTTTTAAACTTTACAGATTAAATAAATTTCATGGGCTTTTCCGCAGGCAAACAAACGAAAAACATTTTAAATACATTTTATTTACAATTTTTTAATAATTTATTTTTTCATAAAAACAAAATCTTTGAAATTTACTTGCTTGCACACGATGGTAAAGTTAGGAGTTTACCATTTAAAAATGGTTTTATTGGATAACAGTTTTATTTAAAAATGTGTTTATAATTAAACTTACTTTGTAAATAAAATATAGAATAAAAAAAAGTTTACATTTTTGTACTATGAGCAACATTTAAAAACATTTTTTTACTAAAATGTATTTAAAAAATAAAATTTTCGGGTTTGTATTACTGTACACAGATTCGAAAAAGTTGTCAAAAAAATATATAACAAATAAATGTTATCAAAGGCAAGATAAGTTACTTTTCTACCAAACTGGATATATTTTTCGTGTTTTTATTCAATGTAACATGTTTATTCAGCTCGAAAACCATAGTTTACCGATGTATTGGAACATTCAAGATGGCGTCTGATTCTCTCTTTAACACGGTAAGTGTGGGAAAAGATGTTATAAATAAAAAACCGGATAAAATACTGTTAAAAACTCGCTCAATATATGTTACCGTGACATAGGTTGACATATATTCGGCGGGTTTTTAATAGTATTTTGTATAGTCTTTTATTTATAACACCTTTTTCCAAACTTACGGTGTTAAAGAGGGTGTGAGACGCCATCTTGAATTTTCGAATACATCGGTAACCACTGTTTTTCGAGCTGAATAAATGTTACATTGAATAAAAACACAAAAAATATATCCAGTTTGGCAGAAAAGTAACTTATCTTGCCTTTGATAACATTTATTTGTTATATATTTGTTTTTTGACAACTTTTTCGAATCTATGTGCACAGTAATACAAACCCAAATTTTCTTCGCTTTTCTTTAGAAAAAAATGTAAATATTTTTTATTCTGTAAAGTTTAACTACCACAAAATGAATAGATTTCAAACTACATAACAAAATAAGCCGTACGTGAAAAAAATAACATTAGTTACGTTGGTAGCTTTACGGGGGAAAAGCCCGAACACTTAATTAAAAAAAAAAAAAAAAGGTTTCGCATATTGTATATTTTTGTCTGCTTAAATCGCATTTAAAAGTGAGAATTTTTTTTAAGGTGGATATTTATTTACAAGAACACTTTACACTTTTTAATAATAATAAAAACAACACATTTGTAAACAAGCCTTTTAAAAAAATAATATAAGCGAAAACACGCAAACACCGGTTTTCACGAGCGTTTGGAACTGCTAAAACGACAGTTCCAACTTAGCTTTCATTCGCCGTCTGAAGCGGGCATGCGTATAAGCGAACTTCGCTAAGAATGTGTACCTGTGAATTTGGCAGCTCCAAGCAAAGTTTTACTTTTATACTTATATGAATATGGGGACAGTTATCGACATTAAGCTTCAGGATTATATATATATATATATATATATATATATATATATATATATATATATATATATATATATATTATCACAGAAAGGAAAAAAACGTATTTTTTAGATAATATCGAGTAGAAATGATTGGGGGTGCTCTGTACTCTGCAGTTCCACAGCTCCAGGCACGAGCCGCCACTGATCAGCTGACTTGATGTAAAACAGACAGAACTTCAACAACGGCAAAGAAAAATATGTTGCATTTTACCCGGTTTACTTCTGTTTGATTTTTTTTTTTTTTTTGTAATAAAAATCCATTAGAGCTGAAAAGTTAAATATAACGTTTGATTTTTTTTCCAGAATTCTTCGTTAAAAAAAAAAAAAAACTTACGCACATTAGTGACGAAACGAAAATATATTACAAAAATTATGTAAAATGATCAAGTAGTTTTATTTTTAAATAAAAATTTTTTTTTTTAAATAATATGTATGAGTAACATGAGAATCTATCTTGCCCACCATTTTGAAAACAAGAAACGAAAGGACATAATTCAATGATTCAAACTTGCAATATTTGTTGTAATGCCTAGGAATTTCCAGTAATCGCTTAAAAATGAGGTGCAGAATAAGAACGACAATCGAAAGTTGCAAAATTGAATTTCTATTAAAAACGAATGTTCGTTTACAATGCCTCTTCATGGAACAGAGTTAGATACCAGGGTTGTTTTTTAACGTGGAGAAAAGGGAACAAAAATTAAAAATTGTCTCAGTCATGAAGGATTTCTCCACAGAGGCAACAAGAAATTGAAGTGCGGCATCTGAAGAACAGATGCTACAGAGTTTATATATATATATATATATATATATATTATATATATATATATATTTACTGTATAAACAAAACCAAGACTTAAAAAAAGGTGTTGATAACAGAAAGTGTATTTCATTTTAAGTTACAATTGTTTCCATACCAGTTCGACAATTTCAAACATTATGGTGTTTGAAATTTTTCACAACTAGCATTTCTTCAGACTTCTTGAATGAAAACACTCTTGACAATAGAACATTGTTTAAAGAAAATTCCCTTAATAGAAAAGCATGTGAAAAAACATTTACCCTGGAGGCATCCTCCATGAAAAAAAAGCCCATTCAAATATTAATATATCACCTAATTTTCATATTTAAAAACCAAGTCATAAGTTTCCACAAAAAACCGGTAGCACCTCAACCTCGTGGTCAAGAATGAGGTCGGGAAAAGCTGCCTGGAAACTTCTTATGTCTTGGTTTTTAAATAAGGATACGAAAATTAGATTCCCAAGCGAGGACAACTTGCTCTGTAGAACCCATGAGTTGACAAAGCTTTGACCTTACCTCTGATCAATTCTTTTCCAGATGGAAGTCCAGTCCGAACCACATGCTGAAAATTAAAACCGGGCCGTTGGTCCAGCTGAAGGGAGCAGGAAGCGAGTTGGCGCCTCTCAAGGCTCCCAACCACAGACCAGTCAACTTACTGCAGTTGATTTTGGCCCTCATGGTCTTTTCGTACTGCATGAGCACCTCTGTCACCGCTTCGATGTGTCAGAAGCTTGACACAATGGTGATGTCATTGGCGAATACGGAAACTGGCTCTTGACCCGCCAGGTAGAGTGATTCTGCACAGGACCAGACTTGCCTCCTCCCGCCTCAACTTGCAAAGTAGCAGCTCCAATGAAAGGACAGAAAACAAAGGAGACAGTGGACAACCCTGACGCATGGACCGGGAGATAGCGAAGGATTTCGAACGTGTTCCCTTTATCTGTACCACTGCCGTTGGTGGCACAGTACAGTACGGAGATCCATTTGCGGAAACATGGTTGGAATCTGGCGAACTTCAGAACACATGCCAGGAAGCAATGGTTGACCCTATCGAAAACTTTGGACAGATCAAGATTGATCAGCATGGCTTTCGTGTAGTCTTCTATCTCTCCCTCTAAGATTGTGCGAACCAGGTGCAAGTTGTTTTGAATTAATCTCCCTTTCACAGCATAGTTCTGCTGATTCGTTCAATTCTGATAACGATCTGCAGCCGATTTGATAGGACCTTGGCCAAAATCTTTAACTCTGTTTAGCAGAGTTATGGGACTAATCAGATACTAGACTTTGATCTTGGCCAAAGGCCAAGAAGAGTTATACATATATATAAAAACCAATGTTATCTAAAACATTGTCACTTTCAACTAAAAGCAACGTTATCTACTTATGTCGCAATCAGTAACTGGATTATTGAAACCTGTACTTTCACGATCCATTGATCCACCATTTTTTAAACTTAACTTAAAAGTAACTTATATTTTGGAATCATTATTTAAGTATAACTTGCAATTTAGAAAAGTATTTTCATTAATAGTTTATATTAAACTATTTTTCGTAATTTTTGGATATATTACTAATTTCGGCATGACAAAGTATATACCATTCGCTTTAATTGAAATTGAACACTTCGATTTTCCATTTTCGTTCTTATGAACAAGCGCCAAAAATGATTTTCTGTACAAAAATAATACTATTTGATCAATTTAGGATTTTCGGAAGGTGATATTTTTCATTTTGTCACGGGTATGTACAGATTTTTTTTTTTTTTATGTTATCTATATATTAATACGATAGTGTTATTTTCTGTGTCACGCTTACATCCGGGTCGTTTAATTGTTATACACTTCCATTTCTTGTAATAAATAATTTTACCAAGAATTCTTTTTTGGTTTTGGTTTCGGTTTCGATTATGGCTGATGGCACTCAAGTCATTTAATCTTTAATAATTTTACCAAGAATTCCTCATAAGTTTTGGTTTCGGTTATAACTAATGGCACTCCAATCATCTATTTTTTTTATAAGTTTTGGTTTCGGTTAAAGCTGAAGGAACTAAAGTTATATATAACTTTGGGATTAGGTTTCGATTCAAGCTGATGAATCCAAGTCATAGATATACTTTTATTCTTGAAATCACAACTATAATATATAAAAATCGATAGAACATTAACTATAATAATATATGCGAAATCTGCAAGAATTAAAATACCATATTTAAGCGTATTTTACGACCGGGCTACGCCAGGCATCCCTGCTAGTTTGGATAAATACTTTTGCAGTTTTAACAAACCAGCCACAATGAGACAATTTTTATTTTTGTACCTTTTCTCCACGTTAAAAAACGACCCTGGTGTCTAACTGTCCCGCGGGGAGGCATTGTAAATAGGTACAATAATATCACAGAGCGTCTCCATTTACGCTGAATATCTAATGCAAACATCAATATATTACATATGAATCAGTCCCTGTGGAATTTCCACAGGTCCCGCTAGTGTAGAAGAAATAGTGGACAAGAATCACCAACACAAGCTAAATGGTTTGTAAAAACTTAAAATAACAAACCTTGGTACTTGATGCAGAGAAGGTGCCATGCTATTTTGTGAGAGCATTGTCAAGTCAGTTTTTCGTCGTTTTGTTTAATTGTTAGATGAAAGTTACAAAACTTCGCTCCCCTCCCTATGTTAAGAATAGGTTTCGAAATAACATTTCAGCGCGGTAACTTCTCTGCATAAGTATCCAAATGTTAAACAAAGCAAGTTTCATAAATCGATACAATCGTCAGGTCCAGGTACTCAACAATAACTTTACAAGTGAAAGCAACAGGAGATAAGGTGTAACAAAAACAGACAATTACAAAAATGAAAGAAAAAGCAATAACAATTTAAGGGTGCTTAGCCACATGGCTGACAAAATTCACTTAGATCCAGTAGCGAGTTATGACAGATTAAAGCGACGACACAAAATTAAACACGGGTTCCTGAAATGGAAGAACAAGTTATTTACGTATTTTATCTTGTAAATATACAAAGTCTATTGAATGCGATTTTCGCAAGTTTTAAAACCAATTGTTTCTAATTTGAAAGTCCGGGTTTGTATTACTGAGTGTACACAGATTCGAAAAAGTTGTCAAAAAACAAATATATAACAAATAAATGATATCAAAGGCAAGATAAGTTACTTTTCTACCAAACTGGATATATTTTTTGTGTTTTTATTCAATGTAGCATTGTAGCATATTTATTCAGCTCGAAAAACAGTGTTTACCGATGTATGTATTCGAAAATTCAAGATGGCGTCTCACACCCTCTTTAACACCGTAAGTATGGAAAAAGGTGTTATAAATAAAAAACTATACAAAATACTATTAAAAACCCGCCGAATATATGTCAGCCTATGTCACGGTAACATATATTGAGCGAGTTTTTAACAGTATTTTATCCGGTTTTTTATTTATAACATCTTTTCCCACACTTACCGTGTTAAAGAGAGAATAAGACGCCATCTTGAATGTTCCATTACATCGGTAAACACTGTATGGTTTTCGAGCTGAATAAACATGTTACATTGAATAAAAACACGAAAAATATATCCAGTTAGGTAGAAAATTAACATCTTGCCTTTGATAACATTTATTTGTTATATATTTGTTTGACAACTTTTTCGAATCTATGTGTACAGTAATACAAACCCGAAAGTCCATATTTATAAGAAAATTTCAGATATATATTTTTTTAGAACAAACATACAAAAGAATTACGAAAATTTATGGAAAGAAATGCAACAATTAAAATAGTTACATTGAAGTTGTTAGCTTTCCCCTCTCGGACCTGAACGAGCTTTCCCCTTCGCTATAAAATTAATTCTTTTTTATTTCATTCTCTCCTCCCCCTGCAAATTATCGATAACAGACTTGACTTTCATATTAGCAGGGAATTTTTTTATTTACTGACTTTTAAGGTGGGGGGGGGGCACTTTAATTATAACGTTCTAATAAATTGACACCCCACATTGTGGTCAATCAACACAACTCCTTATTAAGGTTTCGCGTGTCCGCTGTGGCGCTGTCTGTGGTGTAAAATGAAATTCAAACGTTTTTGTAAAAAAAAAAAAAAAATAAATGATATTTATGCATTTTTGGTACCGTACTACTTTTAAAGTCTTTTTAGGCTAAATTCAAACGTTATAATTGAAAATTGATCCCCTACATTAAGTCATAACCCCCCCCCTCCAACCTTGGAAGCCGTTCTTTAACATGGGGAGGTTGGAGGGGGGTTATTCCGAAAGCTGTTTTTAACATGGGAGGTTAGTGTGTTTATAAAACGCTGGGACACATCTTAAAAATTTACCAATTTTTTCCGGTTAATATGAAAGTCATAATTCTAATATTCTTTCAATGAGTCATTAAAGCTGAAAAGTTCAATATAACCAAATAAAATGCTAGCATGGCTAATTAGTGAAGAAATCCTAGCACTCGTGTATATTAACATACCCGGCAAATTAATTGTTTTCGTTTTAGGAAAGTTCGATCTGCGTAAAGGAAAGTTTATTTAAAAAAGAAAAAATCCTCCATGTTAAGAATGGCTTTCTAGATTTGCCGGGATGTCAAAATGTACAACTACGAAAACTTTGAAGACTGGGGCAATTTTATTTTTGACCCTATACAGAGAACACCTTTGGGGGGGGGGGAGCTAGATTTCTCCCAACATTTTGACCTTCGGGACAAGATCAAAGTGTAGTATCTTTAGATGCTGCACTTCAATTTCTTGTTCTGTCAGTGGAGGAGAAATCCTTCACGACTGAGACAATTTTTATTGTTCCTTTTCTCCACGTTAAAAAACGACCCTGTCCTGTGGGGAGGCATTGTAAATAGGAACATTAAAAACCGACTTGTATCGTAACCATCGTCATAGCCAACTCTACCGTCGTTGGTGTGGGTGGGGGCTAGGGGTACAATATGAACAAAAAGCGATTTAGAGAGACAAAAAAGTACAAAGTAAAGAAGTCAGGATTTTTTCCCCTCGTTTCAGGGACCCGGGTTCTATTTTGTGTGATCGTGTTTCGGTTGTTATCGTAACTGGAATTTTACCGAAACAATATGAGCAGCCATGGTGGTCGATCTGTACATGTACCGATTAAAACAAAAATACTCACCTTAAGTTTAGATTTTTGAACATATCCAGTTCGAACATCGGAAAGTGCCGTGAAGGCATGCCAGACACATTTCTCAAGTTCTTCCATATCCGATTAAGAAAGCGAAAAATAAAAAACAATTCAATATCTTGTAATTGAACAATAATTTTTAAAATCTATAATCGAAAGCACTTAATTTAAAGCTGAACTTTAAATACGAGGAGAAACGAAAAACAAGTCACGAAATTAGTTTTTAAAAAAGAAACTTGAGAAGGAGAGAGTGTTTTTAGCATAAACACTACAAATAAAAATAAATTGAACAACTGGATACGAATTTTGTTTGTTTGTGCAGATTTCACCAAACTTATACGCGATGGAGAAACTTCTCCATTTTACATATACATATATATATATACCAGCACATAATAATATAGGTTGTGCTATTCTCCACTTTATAAGGGGGGATGGGGGAAAAGTTCGACTGTAGGTGACACCGTCTCTTTTACGTGGTGTCACACCCCTCAGTTTCTGGATGGATTCATCAACAACCACTGTGTTTTTAAAACACTTACTTACAATTTGACCCGCCTATCAGTCAGTGGTCTTCCTCCCTTCCTCTTCTTCCCCTTCTCTCTCTCTCTCTCTCTCTCTCTCTCTCTCTCTCTCTCTCTCTCTCTCTCTTTTAACAATCATTATCATCAACCACTAACAACTCTTGAATAATGTGTGAACTTTTTACACACACACACACACGCACGCACGCACACATATGTATATAGTAAGTTTTGAAAATATATATGGCAATTAAGCTACACAGAATATTCCACGTTTCATTTTCGTGAGAATTCGTCAGGCTTATCTGTCACGAGAATTTGTACGCTTATCTGTCAAAACAGATACTACTCTACTTGGTCGTGCTCTTTTGTGCTGAGTGACACGGTTTGGCCAGGAGTAAAGAGTAGTATCTGTTTTGACAATGCTTGCTCTTCATCTTTTCTGTCCTCGAATAGTTAAGTGGAAATCCTTCTAGACTGAGGCAATTTTTATTTTTGTTTCAATTCGGAGTTCTCCACATTACAAACAGACCTTGTGTTTATCTTTGCCTTTGTGGTGAGGCGGGCGAGTGGATAGAAACGTGTGATTGGCATTGGTGAGATTACTGACTGATTGATTACCGTACAAGCGGTGGAACTTCAAAAGGCACTTACCACTTATCGCAACGATTCTGGCTCGCCTATTCTAGCACAGTTTTGTGAGGCTTGCCGAGAGCCTCCTCCCCCTACCCTAATCCGACCTTCTCCCAGACATTACCTTTATCTTTAGAGGGACGTATTGATTTATCATATGAATACTCCCCCCACCCCCACCCCAACGGAGTTTGTACCTGTTAAGAGACCCCTCCTCCCCATTTCGTAAAAAATAGAATCTGGGGCTGAATATCATGTTTAGGCATATTGTGGAGCCATGATACGGCGAAACAGCATACACTACTGACTGTATTTCCTTTGATTACATACCCAGTGCAAAATACGTGAACGTGGTGCACTGGTGCACTAGTGCACTTCTGCACTTTAGAGTTGGGTTCACCGGATCAAATCGAAATGTTCTCTTTTTAACTAAAGCCATTTAATTTTGTTCCATATCCAGAGTGCCATTTGTGTGGGGGGAGAGGTCTGATATCATCAGTGTAAACGACTTTGTGTCACATTTAGCTTTCGTGAGGAGTCCCTTAATTTACTTATCTCTATGAGGCAGAGTTAAACACAAGTTGAAGGGGGGGGGTCTATGTAGAGGCTATCTAGTTCCCTCAAAAGAGGAACTCTGGATTGGACAAAAATGAAAATAGTCCTATTCATGACAGATCTCTCTTTCTACTGATTGAGGGTAAAACAGATTCTGCACTTTGATCTCAGTCCGAAGAATGAGGAAATCAGTAAATAGTGGTATAATCTCTCTCTCTCTCTCTCTCTCTCTCTCTCTCTCTCTCTCTCTCTCTCTCTCTCTCTCTCTCTCTCTCTCTCTCTCTCTCTCTCTCTCTCTCTCTCTCTCTCTCTCTGTGTACGTGCGTCTTCTGAATCTAAGAATAAGTGTCATTACTGATGACTTCTCTCCTCTCTTCATCGCTTCAGGCGAGAAAGCCACTGAGACGGTTTAAACTTTTTCTTTCTTTTTTTTTTTTTTTTTTTTTTTTTCGGAAACAGTGATATTGTCATCAACTAGGTCAACCTCAAGCCTAATACTGAAAACAATCTCAAAACACACAAAAAAAAGAAAGAAAAAAAGAAAAAAGAAATTATAAGGAAATACTTGAACAATAAATTGGTCCTTAGTTAGAAATCTACACATGGTCTCTTATGACGTATACATTTTGTAACTGTGAATGAATTTTAATAATATTACTCATTTAGAAAAAAATAAAATTAAATAAAATAAGTACGGATTTCACTAAAAATAAAAGCAAACAAATTTAATTATTTGCACCCCTTCCTCTTGAATGATGAAGGATAACTTTCAAGTTCTGTCAGAGGAGGAAAAATTCGTCTGGACTGAGGCCATTTTTATTTTAGTCTCCAAATCTTAAGTGTCCCTGTTTTGGAAGGAATTGCTTTCCTCTACATTAACAATTGTGCCTAGAGTTGCCCTCGTGGGGAGGATTAAGTAAACAGAGCTTATATAAGACTCTAATAAAACTTCCTATAGAATATTATATTCAATCCTGAACAATAGGAGCTAGTTTTTTTTTGTTTTTTTGTTTTTTTTAACAAGGGAGTCACCATTTATCAAGGCTCGAAAGTAACTCGAAGATAAGGGTTAATGAATGTGTAGCAACCACTATGCCCGGCTGGAATAAATGCCCGGCAGGAACATTTCATAGCAATCATCACTTTGAAACACCCACGCGTATGAAGAACGCGTAGAACCACAATGTCGTGATGCGACCACCGCACACATCAAACAAAAGGAACTATGTTAAGCTCCATTGCATATGGATACAGTAAACAGGCTGGAACGTTTGAGAAAGCCTGTATATAAAGATTTGCCTGCCAAAAGCAAATCAGTTTTCTCTTCGATTTCTCCAGTTCAACACATGTCGAGGAAATTCTGTTCACAGGAAACGTTAAAACCCCTGTCATGAATTTACACGCAACAGGCACAAACTTCAATACCCAGCATGGAAAATTACCACATCAAACGAGAATTTACAGCTACTTTTAAACAACCTTGTTTTAAACTACTGTTCTTATCATATGAACGCACGCGCGCGCGCGCACACACACACACACACATACACACACATGCATTCGCTTATATGATTTATGGACTGTTTTTCTCAAAAATAGCCACATGGATTTTAAACCCACATGTGGGACACCTATACAAAATTCAGTAATTTCAAGCCTTGTGCTATTCTCACAAAAAACCTCACTTCACTAACCTTTCATTCCACACAAAAAGCACTTATGCTGAAACAATTTAAACTAGTATTCCTAACACGTAAATAAATGTTGTTTATTCACGTGTTAATACTGCGATTTTGTGTTTTTTGTTGAGTGTCATTATTTTCTGGATTTTATTTTTATTTTTTTATGTAATGATGTGGATTGGTAACCCCACCGATAACCTACCTCTTACAAATGTAAGGTGGTAGTGTAGTAATTATTAATGGTGTAAGTTGGGTAGAATTTAAGGAGACGGCTCAACAAAAACTTGTTTACATTAGACTTGAAGGCTACTATATTGTAGTTGGCCGGGAAAGGATTGAGTTATACAGAGTGCATCTACTATTTACTTACCTCTTCACGGCGGCAGTTGGACACAAGTCAGTTTTTAATGAGTGAAAAATGCAAATCTGGATTAGGACTGTCTCATCGAGGAAATGTTGCATCCCTCTGCCTGTTCTACAAGTGAATGGTGAATGCTCTGATGAACTACCTCGACGTGAAAACCCGCAACAAACCTGACAAGAAACTAAATCCCTTCACAGTAGAGATCCCTAGATGTAAGAAAGCCTTCTACTCCAATAGTTTCTTCCCCAGAACTGCTAGACTTTGGAACTCCCTTCCGAGATTCTGCATTCCCAACTGTACTGACATGCAGAAGTTCAAGTGTAATGTGAACAGACATCTTGCTACTCATCTCCCTTCATAATACCTGTAATGTGCATCCAGGAGATAAGCGCCCGCGTGTTTGCGTGGTGTGTGGGTGCATAAGAGAGACGGACGAAAAGGAAAGACTTACCTCGAGACCGGCTCAGCGTCACCGACCGACCGAAAATAGATAAGGAAAGATCAAGATGGCGGCCGCCATCTTTTGTAAAGGATGATATCTCGCAAAGTCATACAAATTCTTGCAATATGCAAATTTAGCCGGCCTACAACGACCATAAAAGCGGGTGAGGAAAAAGACGTTAGGAGAGCGACGATTGAGTTGGTCGGGGAATCGTGTTGCTGTTGCTTCTCGTGCCGTGTGAGGATATCTTACAGTTGTTGGGTCCGGTCTGAGTAACCGTTCGTGTCCGTCTAGGCACCTTGCTAACCGTGCAGAACCGGTGTATACTGGTTATTGAATTGCTGCAACATTTATAACATCTTTTCCTGAACTTACCGTGTTAAAGAGAGAGTCGGGCGCCATCTTGAATTTTTCCTTATACATCTACAGCGGGCGCAGTAATTTTTTTTTTTTAAAGGACTTTCCTTACACATTTTTTCTACAAGCTATCTCGGCAATTTGGCCTCTAGGACTATGACCGAGTCGAAATTCGACTTAAAGCTCATACCTGAGTTTGACTGGTCCACGTGCATTGTCGACTGGGTTGAAAGGGTCGAGCTGATGTGCGACCTTTGTGAGGTGAAAAGGGTACACACTGTGATTCCCCTGAGATTGGCTGGGGGTGCCTTGAGTGTATATCAGCAACTCAGTGCTGCCGAAAAGGGAGATGGTATTTATTTGCTCCCCCACTGAGCAAATTAGGCACAAGGCCGTTTTTAATGTGAGGTAAAAACCAGCTCCCCTTAAAGTAGGCAAAAAGGGGGCACTCTGGTTACCAAAAATAATAATTGTCCCAGTATAGAGGGTTTCCCCTCCATCGACTGGTACAAATTATCTAAAGTGCAACATCTGCCGGAACAGATGGTATTTATTTGCTCCCCCACCGAGCAAATTAGGCACAAGGCCGATTTTTAATGTGAGGAGTGAAGGGAGGGGGAAGGGAAAAAGGGGACCAGCTCCCGAGAGGTGGGAAATGAGAGCTGGTTAAAGGTCAGGCATGTGGGGCTTCCCCCACATCCGGTCTTTGCTAGTCATAGCTAGTCATAGCTTGCAGTATCTGCCGGAACAGATACTACACTGTGATCTTGACGAAAAGGCCAAGATGTCACCGCAATTAAAGCTGTGCTGTACAAGGCATTCGCCATGGATCCTTGTATGGCCTATGAAAAATTTGCTTCCCGAAAACTTCTACCAGAGGAAAGCGTGGACGTTTTCTTCGCGGAGTTAAAGAAATTCGCAGTCCTGTTCGGTGGAGGGGTGTCGGAGCGGACGCTCGTGAACGCGTTTGTGGCGGGCCTTCCAACTCGGGTGAAGCAGCTACTGAGAGCCTCAACCAGCGTTTCAACGACCATGGAACACTTGATGGAACGTGCTCGAGCCATCATCAAAGATGAGGAGGACCTGGGGGAACCAGTTGTGATGGCGACACAGACAGGCCAAATTGGCGCTCGGGAGATTCCGAATCAGAACCCTGTAAGCAATGGGAAATGTTTTCGCTGCGGCCGATGCGGACATTTTGCAAGGAATTGCACCAACAGGGGGCATGTGCGCTGTTTTAATTGTGGCGGTTTGGGGCATCTAGCCCAAAACTGTGCGGGAAGCGTATCAGGGGAGAGAATGTCAGCGCCGCCCTGCTCCCCGAGCAAAATTTGAACAAGGCGCAACCAGTGATGACCATCTACGTAAACAGGATACCCTGCTCAGCACTTCTCAACTCAGGCTGTTCGCATACTATAGTGAGCGCCAGGCTGTGTCCAAGTTGGACTAAGAGAAAGATCAAAGTCACCATGATAGGAGACGAGATCCAGACATGCTGTGGAGCTGGAACTGTCGAGATCTACACGGACACTAAGATCAATGTGCTCGTAACCCAAGGAAATCACCTGGTGTTTGACCTGTTGCTCGGATACGATGCCATCAAGGCGCTGGGGGGAGTCGCAATTCATCGGGATGGAAAGATGCGATTCTTGGAGGCCCCAGTGTGTGCAGCGCTCCACATCGGTCAGCCGGATTTTACAGTGGACTACGACTCTCGCAAGAGGGCCTGGATTGCATCTTGGAAGTGGACCGAGGGAATGGCACCGACTATGCTCAAGAATGGGGTTGCAGAGTACCCTATACCCAGTGAGGCCTGAGCAGAATACGAAAGGGAACTAAAGGCGTGGATCCAAGATGGCTGGTTAATCCCCTACCCTGAGGACAAGCTTGGGCCTCCCAAGGGTCTAATACTCTTGATGGCAGTAGTCCAGCATAACAAGTCGAAAGTACGGCCCGTGCTGGACTATAGGGAGCTTAACAAGCATATTGAAGCCTACACTGCCGATGCTGATGTATGCGCCAGCAAGTTGAGGGAATGGCGTCAGAAAGGCACTAATGTCTCGATATTGGATTTGCGAAAAGCCTATTTACAGGTGCGAGTTAATGAGACGTTGTGGCCGTTCCAGACAGTTTGGTTCCAGGGGCAGAGGTACTGCCTTACACGCCTCGGCTTTGGCCTAAATGTGGCACCACAGATCATGAAGACTATTGTCAACACAGTATTGTGCCAAGAAAAGCCCATGAAGGACTCAACGTCAGCTTACATTGATGACGTATACGTCAATGAAGATGTACAGTCTGCGTTGTGTGTCAAAGAAAAGTTGGCTCAGTTTGGTCTGGAATGCAAGAATCCCGAACGTTTAAGGGAAGGAGCACGTGTATTGGGATTGGATGTTTATGAAGAAGATGGCACCCTACAATGGAGGCGTGGCAGTGAAATTCCATGCATCCCCAACATCATTACAAGGCGGACCGTTTTTTCTTGGTGTGGAAAACTTGTTGGTCACTTACCGGTCTGTGGCTGGCTCTGCGCAGCTGTTGGTGTAATTAAACGCAGAGCAAATTTAACAACCACGGGTTGGGATGACATATCCGATGATGTCCTACTAACTCTGATGATTAAAGAGACACTGGAGAGAGTGAACAAGAAGGACCCTGCCTGTGGGCGGTGGTGTGTTAACAGAGACAACGTAGGTGTGTGGGTTGATGCCAGTTCTTTGGCGTTGGGAGTATCGTTGGAGCAAGGAAGAAACGTGTTCGAGGATGCATGTTGGCTGCGGCCCGTAACAGATTCTCAGCGTATCAACCTGGCAGAGCTGGACGCTGTTGTAAAGGGGGTAAATCTGGCCCTGCAGTGGCAGTCTAAGAAGTTGACCTTGTACACAGATTCTCTCTGTGTCTACCACTGGGTGTCTGACACACTTTCAGGATGGACACGAATCCGTACCAAGGCAGCAAGCGAAATGTTAATACGGAGAAGGCTAGACATGCTAAAAAACCTGGTATCTGAGTATGGGCTATCACTGAGCGTCACTCTGGTGCCATCACATTGTAATCGTGCTGACCAACTGACCCGAGTACCTCACAAATGGTATGAAGCCGCGAAGATGGGAATGGAGATTACTGCTCGATCTTGTGCAGTTGCAATCGACCCATGTCAAATACAAAAAATTCATGCACAGAGCGGACATCCGGGTATCAAGAGGACCCTTTATTTTGTGAGGCGCGTATACCCAGCAATGACAAAGATGGATGTCAGACAGATCATCAGAAATTGTGAGGCTTGCCAGTCTATTGATTTGCACCAGAGCGATGGTAGAAGGGTCGATTGGAAGTTGAGAGTGTGTGGCAGCGGCTGGCCATGGATATTACCCATTACAGTGGCAAGCCCTTTCTAACTCTCATTGATTGCGGGCCTACGAGATTTGCGGTGTGGTGGCAGATGACCAGACAGAATTCAGCAAATGTTGTTCGCCACCTATCATCCATTTTTTTTGAGCGAGGTGCGCCGGAAGAGCTCCTGACTGACAATGATGCAGCGTTTTGTAGCCAGCAAGTCCGGCAGTTGTTAGATGAGTGGGGCGTCCGACTACGGTTGCGATGTGCGCATGTGCCATCAGGAAATGGCATTGCTGAAAGAAGCCATCGCAGCATCAAGAGAATTGCTGCCAGGAAGCGATGTACTATTACGGAAGCCACATATTGGTACAACATTACGCCAAAGGACGGGACGTCCCCTTCAACCGCACCTGCAAATGCTATTTACACGTACCGAGTCGGAGTGAAGGGAATCAACAATACGCAGCCAGCCGACAAGGGAACATATAACAGGTATGAAGTGGGAGATCCAGTGTGGGTGCGGCCCCCAGGAAATCGGTGCACCGACAAGTTTAAGCGAGGACAAATATCTGGAGTGATTAGCCAGCAGTCTGTTTTGGTCGATGGAACCCCACGACATGTGTGAGATCTTCGCCCAGCTACCGAAGTGCGTCACACAACTACAGAAGAAAGCAGTGAAGCGTCTAGCGATGAGCTGCCGATGCACGGATTCAGTGAGCCCCCTCCAGAGACTGATAGCGATACTTCATCTGATGAGGCGGAACCAGATCCAGAGCCCGAATCTGAAACGGTTAATGTACCTCTTCGCAGAAGCACATGCACTAAAAGGCCCCCCCCCCGTGCTCTCTATGTGATCATCAGATCAGGGGGGAGTGTAATGTGCATCCAGGAGATAAGCGCCTGCGTGTTTGCGTGGTGTGTGGGTGCGTAAGAGAGACGGACGAAAAGGAAAGACTTACCTCGAGACCAGCTCAGCGTCACCGACCGAAAATAGATAAGGAAAGATCAAGATGGCGGCCGCCGTCTTTTGTAAAGGATGATATCTCGCAAAGTCACACAAATTCTCGCAATATGTAAATTTAGCCGGCCTACAACGACCGTAAAAGCGGGTTAGGAAAAAGACGTTAGGAGAGCGACGATTGAGTTGGTCGGGGAATCGTGTTGCTGTTGCTTCTCGTGCCGTGTGAGGATATCTTACAGTTGTTGGGTCTGGTCTGAGTAACCGTTTGCGTCCGTCTAGGCACCTTGCTAACCATGCAGAACCGGTGTAAACTGGTTATTGAATTGCTGCAACATTTATAACATCTTTTCCTGAACTTACCGTGTTAAAGAGAGAGTCGGGCGCCATCTTGAATTTTTCCTTATACATCTACAGCGGGCGCAATAATTTTTTTTTTTTTTTAAAGGACTTTCCTTACACATTTTTTCTACAATACCCCTGCAACTTATGTCCCCAAAAGTAGTCCCCTACTTTAAAGTGGCACTATGCCTTGTTTGGGGTGAAAATTGAATTAAAAAAAATAAAAACCTCTGGTATAGAATCATCCCACAGGTGTCCAACATGTAAGAAATACTTCTGAGCTCAAATCAGTTTAACAAGCTATCTTCGAACCCACAGAATAATTGTGTGATTATGGTCATCTTTGCAAGCGATGGACGAACATCATCAGCTAACTATATTGTCATACTTCCAGCACATTGAGAGACAACTTCCACCGTCTTCCAAATAATTTCATACATGTAATTTATTCACCTTTACAAAAGGCAGAAAAATTCTTAACAACGAGAAACATATAGTTGAACCAAGGATGTTTTGGTTTTTCTCAGAACCTGCTGTAAAACACACAGAACAGTAAACGTATTCCTATTGACTGTTTTCCTCCTTCCTACAGCCTTGGTCTTTTCAAGATGACGGTCAATAGGCATTTCCTGTCTTTGTGATAATAATCTTTCATTCTTGCACCTATTTACAATGCCTCCCCACGGGACAGAGTTAGACACTAGGGTCGTTTTTTAATGTGGAGAAAAAGAACAAAAATAAAAATTGTCTCAGTCGTGAAGGATTTCTCCTCCACTGACAGAGAACAAGAAATTGAAGTGTAGATCTAAAGAACAGATGGTATTCATTTGCTCCCCCACCGAGTAAATTAGGCACAAGGCCGATTTTTAATGTGAGGAGTGAAGGGAGGGGGAAAGGAAAAAGGGGACCAGCTCCCGAGAGGTGGGAAATGGGAGCTGGTTAAAGGTCAGGCATGTGGGGTTGCCCCCACATCTGGTCTTTGCTAGTCATAGCTAGTCATAGCTAGTCATAGCTTGCAGTATCTGCCGGAACAGATACTACACTTTGATCCCGGCACGAAGGCCAAGATGATATTTACTTGCTCCCCCACTGAGCAAATTAGGCACAAGGCCGACTTTTAATGTGAGGAGTGAAGGAGAAATGAGGACCAGCTCCCCGGGGAGTAGGGGAGCTGGATAGTGACAATTGGTATGAAGGGTTGCCCCTACATTGACCAAGGTCTTATATGTGGGATTGCCCCCACATATGGTCTTTGCTTGCAGTATCTGCCAGAACAGATACTACACTTTGAGGTATTTATTTGCTCCCCCACCGAGCAAATTAGGCACAAGGCCGGTTTTTAATGTGAGGAGTGAAGGGGAAATGGGGCCCAACTCCGGGGGAGTAGTGGAGCTGGATAGTGACAATTGGTATGAAGGGTTTCCCCTACATTGACCAAGGTCTTATCTGTGGGGTCGCCCCCATGTAGGGTTTTTGCTTGCAGTATCTGCCGGAACAGATACTACACTTTGAGATATTAAATCTTTTATTCATGTTAAAACTACAGTCAAAATCAACGATGAACAAAAAATTTAGGCACATGGCCAACTCAAAAGGGGGGATTGTGGGGGTCGTTTGTCATCCTTGTCACTCCAGAACTAAACAAAATCAAAAGTTTCTCCCAGCTAGTATCTTCTTTCACCATAATACCACATTCACCCTTTCATATTGGGTGACGTCCTACTTAACTCCCAGTTTTTAAAACAATTTTTTATTGACGAGTAAAAACAAAAAAGATGACAATAAAATGGTACAATAATTCATTTGTGTCGAGGGCGGGGGGGGGGAGAAAAAACAAAAGGTGATTAGTAGGACCCTCCCAACCCCTTCTAGTTAATAGACTGCCCGTTCCACTAGGTTTGTAAAAGGAACCTCGCTCTGTGGGTCAATCTCTAGGTGGGGATGCCCTCTAGATGGGGGTGAATGGAGAAAAGAAAATTTTGTGGGTAAGGCATTGGGGTTAGTTTGTATTTCTTTCTCTCCAAGATGGGTAAAATTTAGAGGAAGGGGTTAAAACAAAAATTGCAGGTAAGAGGGGATGGGGATCTTGGAGGCTTCCTAATCGGGGAGGAATGGAACACGCACTCAGCTAGCTGAGAGGCTACTTGTTTAATTTTACTTTACAGAACTGCGTGTTCCACACCTAGGCGGGGAACACGTATTCAAATTTGGCTTCTCTTCGTACACACAGACTTGCCACATGTATCCATCTTCTGTCAAATGCTGCATGATGCAGCCTTCTTCTATCACATCTGATCTTCACCCGTAGTTAGTGTTTAAAGAAAGCGATCAGATCTTGATCAGAAAAAGGCAACACCCACCCACCCCCGGCAACCTTGCAGACGCGACGTCCAAATCACTATTCTCGCCATGAACAGGATACGGTAATTGGGCGAGGATGCTCAGGATCGATGCGAGCCGTCACTTCACTGACATACGACCAGTACTGGCGGAGTTCGCGGCAATACTACACTTTGATCCTGGCCCGAAGGCCAAGATGATCTTTCATCCTTGTCAGTTCCTTATATCAAGTGGCTTCACATCTTGTTTGGAGCGAGTGCCATTAAAAAAAAGTGTGCATTAGCAGATGTGCTTCAGTGTTGAACATTTCATTCAGTGAAAATAAGCATACACGTTTGCCAGTTGATATTTTTTGTTATCTTATGTTAAAGTTGAGCTTAAAACAAAGAATTATAGAGAACAGTGTATTAAAATAATGGCTTTATAAAGCAGTTTTATGTGTATTGTTTTATTTGTTATGAATAGACTTTTTTAGTCCATTAAAAACGAGAAAGTTAGAGCCTTTAACTTAGAATGCCAAATTAATGGTTGAATGTGGTTAAATTTCTGCTCATTTCTGTATTGAATACTAATCACTAATGAACCCTATTAACCCCTAATCGTGCACCGAACAGATATAAAACTACTTCGTTCACTAAGCCTTATCAGAATAAATGACCATACAACATTTCAGCCAGATTGGCCCAGTATTTTCCAAGAAAAAGTAAAGGTCAATGTGGTATTGTAGTGACTAATCCGTATTAATCCACATTAATCCCTGACTGTGCATCAAACAGATACCATTTAGTTTGCTGTATCTTATCATAACAAAGTTCTATACAAAATGTCAACCAGATCGGACCAGTTGTTTCTGAGAAAAAATGGAATGGACAGACACGCAGACAAACAAAGAGAAATATGATGTAGCTAAATCATAACTTCTGAAGATGTAGTAATTACTGTGAAGTAAGCTGGCAAACGGTGTAATTCAGGGAAGTGAACCTAAATAGATTTTGTCCAGGTTCCTTCTAGAGTGTTTAGAGTAAAAGGATTTGAGCTTATTAATATGTGTGTGGTGGTGGTGGTGGTGGTGGTGGAGAGAGGTGCTAATCACTCCTATCCCCGCTCTGAAAATATGAAGAAAATAAAGAATGGCTTACTGGATAATGTATAAATATTGGAAAGAAACTAAGCTATTTTTTTCTAAAGTCTATATAGAACAGAATTCTATGTGCACCTTTTATTTAAAAAGTTATATCGGCCAATAAAATAAGGGAAAATATCTCACTATCCTTTATAGGTTTCATTTTACTTCATCTAAAGTTCTCAGAAATCGAGGGGCCTCTCCCTAGAGTTAACACTGTATTTCTATATGCGATATTCAAATATTTAATTAGTTGCCCTTTACCTCTCAAATACTGAGTTAGTAAAGAAATTGAAAACAATTTTTCTCTCCGCCATTGACCATGTAAATATGTTATAGCACACGTTTCTTGTGGTTTCTTGATCTTACTGGATTCCAGGACAAGAATTTATCTTGTCTGGTAGAGTATCCAGCTGTGTACTCACTTGAGGTAACATCTTTTGGAAAAAGTACACTATTCTTCATAAAAGTCAGTGATAACTAGCCTTATTTGAGCCACAAATACTGTATAATTTTGAATATTTAGTCAGGGTTTACGTGTAGAGAAAAGTATCATGCCAGGTTGTCCAGACTAACCATCTATATAGAGACCTTAGACACTCATGAATAGTGTCTACTAGCCAAGTAGGAATTTAAGTTCTTATTTTTATTTTATTTTATTTTTTCATTTTCTTTCTTTGAAGATTGTAGTGCTGAGTATGGTGCAGTCAAACCAGCTGCCAACATTCCATTGCTTTTTATTGAAACCAACCGAGAGCTCTTTTTAGTATCCTTGTTGTTCTCTTAAATGCAATTATCTGGATCTCTTTTGCACTTGGTTCACCAGGAATATTAGTTAGGTAGGACTTCAGGTTCTTCTTCAGAAGCCCTGTGGCACCTATAATAACTGGTATGATTGATATCTCTTTAGGATTCCAGTTTCTTTTCATATCATACATGAGACCTTGATATTTTGTCTGTTTCTCCCTTTCAGCTCTGTTCAGACCTCCATCATTAGGGGCACTCACTTCAACCAAGGTTGCCACTCTTTCTGACTTATTCCATATAACTATGTCAGGTTTCACAGCAGCATTTTCACGGTAGGTGGCTGTTGGGATTACATGGTCGTAATGTATGGTATATAAGTCATTTCCAACTGTTCTTTCAGGTTGATGTTCCCAGGGCTTACTATACTGGATGTTTAATTTTTTACAGATGGTCCAGTGGTGGTACTTACATACTCCATCATGTCTCGTTGTGTAGTAGCCGTCCCCCAAAAGAACCTTGCAACTTGATATCAGATGACTCACACTTCCCAGTTCTGTATGGCAGAACCTGCATTTGTTGTCATTACTGATACCTGCCATCTTCTTGAATGCATTGGTCATCAATACCTGGTCTTGAGCAGACATTATAACCCTTTCCTGATCGTGGTGGAGGGCCCCCTCTTGAGCCAGTCCAAGGAATCTCCTTTATGCATGTATTCCTGAGAGAGTACCTGTAGAAAATACTTGGCACACTGATGTTAAGGTCCATTCTTTGGAAGTCTCGGTATATTTCTGCCAGCTCTTTCTTGCCATTTCTGTGGCAGGCTTGCTTTGTGCTCCATCAGCATCTGTGAGACAGCCCTGACCAAAATGCTTGGCCAGCTGGGTGACTGATATTGTTCTGATGGCTCTTGTCTCTTGATGTTCATATACCATTGAGAGGGCATGGTTCTGGGAGCTTCTCAGATACTGGCCTGTGCTCACTATAATTGCCCTATGTCGATGGTTGATCTCTGAGAGCCCCACTCCTCCTTCTCCCCTGGGCAAATACAGTTTGATAGACACTGATTTCTATATATTATTTTATGCAGCGTTAATAGCTTCTATGTCTTTACCTCTAGCCGGTTGATGTATTTTTGTGGCCAGTCATTGATACTAAAGTTGGCATGGCAAGTTGGTTAATGGCAGTTATTTTATTTTTATTTGTAAGCCGTGTTTTGCGAATCTTCCTCACACGGCATACATATTCTTTACTAGTCTTCTCCCTCATCTTGGCATATTGTATGTTCTCGTTTTCTTCAATGCAAAGATACTTATAAGACTCGTGCTCTTCTAGATCCCTGATGTCGATATCTTCATTTAGCTGCATATTTTCTGTGTGGGTCTTCTTCCCAGCTCTGAGTGTACACCTGACACATTTATTTAGGCTAAACTTCATTCTGATGTCATTATCTTATCATACGGATAATCATGTGATGAGGAAATTATTGTGGCGTGACTTTTACAACCTAAAGTAGTGTTGTGGTCTTGGAGGGTCGGTAATAATTATTACAAAGTGCATTAACAAATGTATATTACAATAAGTATTCGTCCAATTCTGTGTCCATAATTGCCATAGGGGAGAAACATTTAATACGAAAATCAATTATCTTATCAGGTTAATATATATATATATATATATATATATATATATATATATATATATATATATATATATATATATTAGTTATGGGACGATTCCAATATTTTTCCCGATTCCAATACAATTACTGATTCCATGCTAAATTCCTGCTTCTGATACAATTACCGATTCCGATTCTTTATAAATCTCTAATTATTTAACTATAAGATTGTTATTTCCCCCGATTTTCATAAAAAACACATGTTAAATATGCAAATATTTTCCTGCACGTCAAAATACACTTGTGGAGGATGATCTATCGATTTTAGCTTTACTGGTAATTTAAAATCAATAAATATTTATTATTTATCATTATCACCAGCAATGGAAGATTTTGGTTTAAACAAAATCAAATAAAATAAAGACAATTTAAAGAATTGTTTTGGATCTAAAAATAGGCATCAATTTTTCCAATTCTGATACTGATTCCAGAATCCCAAAATCTTCCGATTTTTCTGATTCCTGATTCCGATTCCAATTAATCGGCCCAACACTAATATATATATATATATATATATATATATATATATATATATATATATATATATATGTTCCTGTAGAAATATATTTTCTTATGGTATATACTAATCCTTATTTAAGAAGCCCAATGTAATTACAGAGCACTATAGAGAATAAATGACAAAAACTTATATTCCAAAATTCATGATGTTGGCCATCTTATAATTTATTCCTTTAATTCAGTTGGCTTATACAATTCTTGACAGTATCTGTTTCGTAGCACAAAGACGGATTGATTGTTGCTATTTCTTCTGATGAGTTAAGAGCATAATAGATTCACTGATTGATATAATAATTAAGTGATTGATTTTGTGCTACAAAACAGATACTGTCAAGAATTGTACACATCAACTGAATTAAAGGAATAAATTATAAAATGGTCAACACCATGAATTTTAGAATATAGGGTTTTGTCCTTTATTCTCTCTCTCTCTCTCTCTCTCTCTCTCTCTCTCTCTCTCTCTCTCTCTCTCTCTCTCTCTCTCTCTCTCTAAGTAAAAAGCATTGACTTTTAACGAGGTTGTTGACTTTGCTCAATTAAAAGAGTAGAATATTATTTTATTTAATTTAGGTAAACAAAATCTCCATAAGTCGCCACAATAAATCTACTGTTTCAATCTTAAAAGACATCGTCAGGGGGCAATATGCCTTTTTTTTTTTTTTACAATAAACAATGAAACAAGCACAACTTGATTTTATTAGAAGTTGTTAATTTACTACATAAGACTGAGAGGTACCATATAATGGGCTATAAATCTCATTTACAGATTTAACATTGATTCACAGAGTTTAATTTATTTTATTTATTGGTCATTTATTAAGAGATAACTTGTCTATTCCATTTGTAAACTGTTTGCATCTATTAGCTAAATGTCTAAATGTCCCCATCGGAGAAGTTCACTTGATTATTAAAAGATTAAATGCTCTGGACTGGATTGTTAAATTTCGTTGGTGCCAGCTGTATATTGATGGTGTCTATCATGGCTTCTTCTGAAATAAATAAAGTTTTATAATGCTTCTCTTTGGACACAAGTGAAAAATAAAGATGAACGGCTCGAATTTATCAAAATCTTGAATGATGCATAAAGAGACTCGTCCACAACAAAACTCGTCTGTAGAAAACTCGTCTATTTTTGCTATGTAGGAAAACTGGTCCATTATTGAATAAATATTGATTGAAAACACATTTTATGACCGTTCTTGAAGGAGATATTGTTTTTAAAAGAGGCTACACCCATAATATTTTTTAAATATTTTTATTGTTTTACTGTTCTTTTAAAAAAGATGAAATCGATTTACTAAGTGTTCGTTTTTTACCTAGCTGGTTAAGTTTTTAGTGGCTTAAGTAATTTAAAGCGTTTATTCAATTTTACTGAAAAAAAGTTTAAAATAAACCACTAACAACTTAGCCAGATACGAGGGGCGTGTAATAAGTAATGCCCCTGACCCACTTCCCATAGGAGTAGAGCAACGAAAGTTGGCACAGTTATTAGTCTTTCTCTACATAGGAACCACCCAGAGTTATGCATTTCTCCCATCGTTTGATGCAGCTCTGGAGACCATTTTTGTAGAACACCCCAGGTTGGTCCTCCAACCATGACGTGACTTCAGAAATCAAGGCTGCATCATCTGGGAAACACTTTCCTTTCAAAAACAACTTCATGGCTGGGAAGAGGTGAGTCAGAAGGTGCAAGGTCAGGAGAGTGGGAAGGGCGGGGTAGGATTTCATAACCACATGCCCGTGCTTCTGATATGGCGACATACGAGTTGTGGACCAGAGCGTTGTCCTGCAGAAGGAGGGTACCTTTGCTGATCTTGCCCCACCTCTTGATTTTGATAGCTTCCCTTAATTTCCTCAAAAGTGAAGCATGATAGGCTCCTGTAATTGTGGTATCCTTTGCCAGGAAATCTGTCATCACTACTCCGTCTTGGTCCCAGAAGACTGTGAGCATGACCATGCTGGCGGAGGGCTGCACCCTTGCCTGAGAATCCATCCAACAGACACCTTATGCATATGCAAATGGTTGTGAATGATAGTTTCCACAGACCCTGTATTAATCTTGACATCTTGGGCTATTTGGTGAATAGTAATGCGCTGATCTTCCAAAATGGCAGCCTCAACTTGACAGACAGATGCCTCATCAATGGCAGAAGCGGGGCGACCAGGTTTGGGAGCTGTTTCCACAGACTTCCGGCCATGTTTGAATTCACGATGCCAGCGTTTTACAGGGTCATATGATGGGCCATTATCACCATGAGTTTTTCATTTCACCAAAAGTCTCCTGTGGTGTGCATCCTTTCAAATACAAAAACCGGATCACTGCTCGACATTCAACAGGCTCCATTTCACACCTGACTCAGTTCAAACACCTGTAAAACAGAAACCGCAATTAGTTCAGAGCTGTAATTTGCCACATAGCCCGTAGAGATATGAATCATTGCACATGCAAAATTTCAGCTAGATCAGACAACTGGAAGTGGGTCAGGGGCATTACTTATTGCACGCCCCTCGTATGGTAGAAAAATCGATTTTACCCTTTTGAAAACAACAGTAAATAAGTATCTTTTAAAAAAATGAATAAACGCTTTAAATAAGTTAAGCCATTAAAACCTTAGCCATCTAGGCAGAAAACGAACACTTTGTGAATCGATTTCATCTTTTTTAAAAGAACAATAAAAAATAGAAATATTTTAAAAATATTATAGGGCGTAGTCTCTTTTAAAAACAATATCTCCTTTAAGAACGGTCATAAAATGTGTTTTCAATCGATATTTATTCAATAATGAACCAGTTTTTTCTACCTAGCAAAAATGGACGAGTTTTTTTTTTTTTCTCCCGTGGATGAGTTTTCCGGACACTGAGAAAACATTGTGAGCATTTTCTTAATAAAAAAGGAAATTATATCTACATTAAAACTTATACTTGTACCCCAAAAAGAAGAATGTAGTTGGGACAATTATTACTGTAATTAACAGAAAAAGAAGAGAAATGATAAACAAATATGCAACAAATAAATGTTACCAAAGGCAAGACTCTTCTATATTCCTGAATAAATTTATTTATGTTTAAACTTCTTTTAAAATGTGTTTTTGGTTCAAAACAAACTTAGTGCCTCCTCTTTGAATTAGGATTTTTTAAATGGCTGCTCAAACCCTAGCAGAAGGACCATTAATAACTGTTCAAAATTGAAAATTAAACAAACGCTGATAGAAACATATAAATAAATATTAACAATCAATCGATAATGTTATGCTGTACGAGTATTTTGTTTAATTTTCTATTTCTGTGTGATTAAACAAGATTACACTGGAAATGAGTATTATCTTACATTAATTTTATGTGCGAAACAGTTCTCCTATGAGAAATTTTTAAATAATTGCGTTTTTCTTTTTGCCACATAACTATTTAACACTGTAGAATCCCATTTTGTGGAAGTGATTTAGCTAAAGGGATTAATATATTTGCTGCTGCTGCTGCTGCTGCTGCTGCTGCTGCTGTAGTAGTAGTAGACTATAGGTAGAAACCTTCTTATAATAAAAATAAAGAAAATACACCGATAATGGTAAATAGCAATCAACTGGGGCACAGTGTTTCTAACACGCTTCGTGATATACAAAGATCTGTACGTGATGTTGCCAAGCTAATCAAAAACCTTGATTCCAGTAAAGCCACCGGCCCCGACGGTATTTCAATTATAGTACTCAAAAAACTTCAACAAGAACTAGCCCCATACTTACAAAACTGTTTAAACGCTGTCTTAAGGAGAATAGCTTTCCATCACCCTGGAAAATTTCATCAGTATGCCCTGTATTTAAGAATTCAGGTCATCGCTCATCCCCCTCTCAGTACAGGCTAATAAGCCTCCTGTGCGTCCATGAGTAAGTTGCTGGAATCTGTGTTAAATACAGAAGTAATCAACCATTTCAGCAAAAATAACCTTCTTAGTGACACACAATATGGTTTCCATTCTGCTAGATCTACAGCAGACGTGCTTACAGTTATATCTCATAGGATTAGCAAATCTCTCGATGGAGGCAACCTTTCTAGGGCAATTGCTCTTGACATATCAAAGGCCTTTGATAGGGTATGACATAAAGGTTTACTTCACAAGATCTCTAGCTATGGTATAGCTGGAAATGTCTTCTCAATTATTAAATCATTTCTCTCTGATAGGTTCATAAGCGTAGTAGTTGAGGGGCAAAAATCAGAAGCTCACAGTATTAATGCTGGAGTCCCTCAGGGGTCCATCCTGGGCCCAACTCTTTCCCTGATCTACATTAATGATCTTCCAAATCACATCCTTACATCATTTGTAGACATTTATGCTGATGACACTACCATCTATGATAGCACATCTAAGACAGTAAACGACCAAGTTCTCTCCAATTCTCTCTCCTCTGATCTTGAGCACATAGTACAATGGGGAAAGGAGTGGCTGGTTACTTTTGATGCATCTAAAACCAAGCTTCTCTCTTTACATCATCAGCACTCTGATCCTCATCTGGCATCAATTGAAATGAATGGCTCTCGTCTTCCGGAGGCCTCAAGTTTTGACAAGCTTCTGGGCTTGACCATTACTCCTGATCTTAAATAGAACATGTACATCAAATCTGTTGCCAAGGCCTCTGGAAAAATGGTGGGATCTTTCTTTCGTCCAGTAGATATCTCACTGTTGATGCAATTCTCTATCTATATAAGAGCCAGGTACGTTCAAGGATGGAATACTGTTGCCACATCTGGGCAGGAGCTGCTAGAAAGGACTTGGCCTGCCTTGATAGAGTTCAAAATAGACTTCGTAGCCTCATAGGAGATGTCCTTTTCTCTTCACTTCAACCTCTATCTCACAGAAGAGATGTTGCGAGTTTGTTTCTAATGTATCGTTATTTTCATGGAAAGTGTTTGACTGAGCTTCAGTCTATGGTGCCCCCTTCACCAAACTTTCACAAGAAACACCCGTCTAGCTGAAAATATCAATAATTCCCCCCACACTTTATCTGTGCCTAAACCTAAACGTAGATTCCATGAACAAAGCTTCTTTCTTAGAACTGCACGCTTGTGAAATTGTCTTCCGTTTTCCTGCTTTCCGGCTGACTGCAATATGGTTGTCTTCAAGTCTAACAAGTTCTTGATGAGCCGTTCCATATAAGTTAACAAATTTACCGAATTGATTACTATATTGTCCAATTTCTACTGTACACTCTTTAACCCTTATCCTCGAGTTGCCTCTTGGCCTTGATAATGTGGTGATGCATGTGTAAAAAAAAGCTTTATGAAATATATATATATATATATATATATATATATATATATATTACATATATATATATATATATATATATATAGATAGATAGATAGATAGATAGATAGAAGTGCGATATTGATTACGTTTTTTCATTATTTGTGATCTCCTGTGATCATAAAATTAAATTCAATTAAAAGCATTTTGGATATTTGAAGCAGGATAATTCATAATGCAAATGTGGTATTATGGTGATTTATGAAGTGAAATTGATGGACAAATTGTGAAAGAATTGAAGGAAAATGCTTATTGGAATGAGTCGAAATGCATCAAGTTGAAAAGAGGACAGATAGGATAACTACAAAAGTAATGGCTTGAAATCCTTCATAACATTCATGGCAATTGTTATGAAGAAAACGATAAAATGTATCCCATTCCCAGATGTAGCATTGACTCTCTAAGTCTAATTTAAGTTGTTTTTATTTGTTTTTCTGGTAAGCAAAATAAATATTCTAGAATTCACTTGTCTATTCAATATCACAGATTTTAAAAAGCTTTTCGCACCTATTTGATAAACGGCCATATGGTGCCTATTAGAGACTTCAGACTTTAATATCAAAAGATTTAAAATGTTTGGACATTTCTTTCTGGCGTTGCTTGACTTTGATTTAGTTTGATCACCACATCCTCTGAAATATTTCATACTTCCTTATATTTTGTTTGGTTTTAGCATAAGAGAAAAATATAAATGAAAATCTTACAAATTTATCAAAACCTTGGATAGAATATATAAAGAGCAAAATTTAGAAATTTGTTAACTAAAAAACAACAACTTTATTTACATTTAAAATACACCCAAACATGAAATTCTACTTTTTTAGGCGATTATGTGTGAATACATTGAAACCATATTTTAGAATTTAGAATAGTTGTGCATATAAATATAATGTATAATGATCCCAATTCCAGTACGTTCTAACTTGTTAAGCAGTTAAGTAATTGTTGTGTCGTGGAACAACAGTGAAAATAAGAACAATCAGGTTGAGGTTCGGTTAAGGAACAAGTGTATTAACAATAAGGTACAAAGATAGGAAAGCGTGTATATCTGCTGGGTACTCGGCTAGCATTTGAATGCAGTCGCATCTCTCTCACAGGTGTTGGCATTACTAGCGCTATTGATAGTGCTAATCGGTGTAAATTCCTCTGTTCAAGGAAGGCCGGTATAACAGTAATTTTTACCACTAATTCTAAGTCCGTTCAGCAAAATTATAAAATCAGATATAATTGCTTTATTTTGCATATTATCACACAGACTTAGGGTTAGTAGTAGGAACAGAGTGTGGCTTTTATGATTTTAAACAATCACATATTTATACTAAAGTTTCAGTTGGAACATTAACATTCCTAAGATTTAAACCAAATAAAGTCGGTTACACGTCCTTAAAACATTGTCTGATCAATGAGGTGTGATCATTTTGTGTTTAATTTATATACAAAACTTATTGTTTGGTGTTTTATTGTATTTTTACCAAAAATCTTTCAAACTGTAATCGCCAAATAATGGAGAATCATATTTTTCTTTTTTTAGATGTATTACAATATGAGTTAGATTTTAAAAAATAATAAATGTGGTCTTTCATACATAATTTTATGTTTATTACTTGATGAATGGATAAAGATTCTTGTAAAAATAAACTTTATTCATTTTTATTCTTTAGAAAAAAATATTTTCCCGGTTAGCCACACAGAGATTTATCAAAAAAGTTTATTTTGTTTTAGAAACAATACATCGACTTCAGCTCCATTGTTGGATTTTAAAAATAATAAACGTGGTTTTTCGTATTTAATTTTATCTTTATTTGCTAGATAAAAATGTACAAATAATTATTTTTCTGTAGAAATTTGTTTTTATGACGAAATAAAATTTGGCGCATTTTAGCAAACCAAAATGGCGGTTTGTAACTTGGCATCCTGTCGTAAAAGAATTACTGATTATTTTACATTATAAGAGTAATATTTCTTTTTGGAATGGGGATTTAGCTGAGAGTGTTAATCTAAAAATTTGTCGCTATTATTATTATCATTATTATTATTATTATTATTATTATTATTGGCTCGCATGGAGCTTTCACACAAGTCAGCAAGCGATCTGACTGGAGACCTGTGGTGTTCTCTGGAAGCTGAGTGACAATAATTCTCCCCAGACGTCCAGCTCTCACCTCCTCTTTCGATAGCATTTGCAAATAAATTTGCATCATCACAACAGCCTCTTACCATTGATTTCTCGCTGGCAGTGGCCATTAGTTTATACTGGAATTTGAGTGGCACTAAGCCTCCGCAAGATCCTAGTTCTCTTCGCACTTGTCCAGCGGAGGTCTGGCCAGTGTTCCCTCCTCGGTCTTTCCATCCTCCTTGACCCTTCTCGACTCTTTGGTATCAATCACTTTTCTATTGGGGGGAACAGTAGTGAAACAATGGAGGAATGCATGATGGGGGTGTAGAGCACGTAGATCTGCAGCTTCGATGTTCTTCATTCCCTGTAACGCTTCTTTGTTATATTGTCTTGTGGTATTCTCCGCATTCAAGGGTTTTCCTTAATATTTCAGCCGTTTTCATTATCGTTAGGTGTTGTATTTTTGCAGCCATTCCTCTGATTCCAATTTCTGACATTCTTTTTTCCAGGTTTTTCGGAATTGTTCCTAGTGCTCCTACTATTATCGGTACTATTTTGATTTTCTTCATCATCCAAATCCCTTTTAACTCTCTGGCTAGCTCTGTGTATTTGCTTCGTTTCTCCTTTTCTTTCATACTCACCCTGTGGTCAGCTGGGACAGCAAAGTCTATGATTTGACAGGATTTCTCTTTCTTGTTAATTATTACGACATCTGGTCTTCTTGCTTGGATGGGTTTGTCCATCTGTATGTCCATGTCCCATAGGATTTTGTGGTTCTCGTTTTCGAATGCTGTTTTGGGTTTATGCTTGAACCATTTATCAGTACGCTCAAAATGCAGCCGTTTGCACAATTCCCAGTGCACTGCCCTCTCCACTTGGTCATGCCTGTTTTTGTATTCCTTTTGGGCCAGTTTGCTGCATTCACTTGCTATATGGTTTATCGTTTCGTCTCTTTGTCCACAGAGTCTGCATTTGCTGTTTTCTTGTGTTTTATCGATCCTTGCTTTGATATGCTTGGTTCTTATCGAGTTATCTTGTGCTGCAGTTATTAGAGATTCAGTTTCTCAGTTTATGTGTCCTTTTTGCATCCATGTCCAGGTGTTTTCGTTATTCTCATCTTTTATCATTCTTATGAATCTTCCGTGGAGTTGTTTCTCTTCCCACTTCTCTTTTCTCGTTTTGTTATTTGTCTTTCTGTTTTCTGTTTTGTTGTTTTTTTCAGTGTCTCTCGCTGCCATAATTATCCTTTCAGTGTTTTGCATTATGTATTTTTTTAGTTCTTTTTTTGTGCCCTTCACACAGTCTTCTATACAGATCAGTCCTCTCTCGCCGTCTTTTCTTTTCACGTAGAGTCTGTCAATATTGTCCTTTGGGTGTAGTGCATTATGCATGGTCATGAGTTTCCTGGTTTTCTGGTCGAGCTGTCTCAGTTCTTCTTTTGTCTATTCTATAAACGGTCCAGAGTACCTCACTAGTGCCACTGCCCATGTATTTATTGCTGTTGCTCTGATGGTGTCTGCTGCCAGAATTCTTAAGTATTTATAGTCGTCTTGTTCCCTTAGTGCCATCATTTCTGTTTGGTTGGGTAGTTCCATGCCTTCTGTCGTTTCCAGTTTTCCCTTTCTTATAACTAGTAGTGTGCACTTTCCCATTCCAAATTCTATCTGGATATCTTGGCTGAAGATCCTTGTAGTGTTAATTAATGTCTCTAGCTCCTTTGTGGTCCTTGCAAAAAGTTTCAGATCGTCCATGTACATTAGGTGGTTCATTTTTTCCTCTGTATTGGGGAACTTGTATCTGGCTTGGCACTTTCTCAGAATACTATTCAAGGACATCATGGCTATGATGAACAGTAATGGTGATAATGGAAGATACCTCTTTGTATGTTAATTTCTGTTATGTGTTGTCCATCAGCTGTCAGTTCCAGTCTCCATATTTTCATTGCATTTTCTATTATGTTGGTGATCCTGCTTGGTATTTTATACATTTTTAGGCATTCTATTATCCATGCTTGGGGGATTCTGTCGTATGCTTTTTTGTAGTCGATCCATGCCATGGCTAAATTTTTCCTCTTCCTTTTTACCTCCTTTAGAATCTTTTGATCAACATATAGCAGATCATGTGTTCCTCTTTTCCTTTTTGGCATCCTTTCTGTTCCTTGGGAATGAGTCCATGGTTATTCAGTGAGTGGTAGATTTGTTCCCTCAGTTGTGCTGTCAGTATCTTCCACATAGTGGGTAGGCACGTGATTGGCCTATAATTGCTGGGGACGATTCCTTTCTCTGTGTCCTTCTGTAGCAGTGTGGTTCTACCTTTTGTCATCCAGTCTGGCACGTTTGCTCCCTGTATACAACTTCTCAGGTTTTGGGCTAACCTTTTGTGTAAGGTTGTTAATTTTTTGAACCAGTATGCATGTATCCCGTCGTGCCCTGGTGCTCTCCAGTTTGCCATTTTTCCTATGGTTTTCTTTAGGGTTTCCTTGCTGATTTCATCCACTGTTCCTTCTTCAATTTGTTGTAACTCTTCTTTCATGTCTTTCGGCCACTCGGCATTTCTATTGTGTTTTCGTCGCTCTTCCCATATGTTACTCCAGTAGAGTTTTGTTTCTGTCGGATTTGGTTGTTCTGTTTTTGTTTTTCCTCCGTTCACATTTTGGTAGAATTGGCGTTCATTGGTTTCAAATGTTCTGTTCATTTGCATTCTTCAGATTTATATCTATATCGTCCCAATCTCGCTTCTTTTGCTTTTATTTTTTGGTCCAGTTCTTCATGTTTCTTGTTTAGCCTCTCCCTGTCAGTTACATTTCCAATATTCCGTTTTCTCCACATTGCTTTCTTCCTGTTGATCATTTTGGTTTTTTTTTATGTTTCTGTATTTGGGCTTCTAGCCTCATTTGCCATCCAGGTTTTGTCGGTCCGCTTGTTCCCAGTTGTTTTTCTGATTTGAGATTCATACTTACCATTTTGGCGCCTGCGTAAATGAGGTTGTTTAAGTCTGTGATTGTGTTTTTGGGATGTGTGGGAGGAGTTTGTTAATCTTCTAAGTTTCTGTTTTTAATTTCTTCTACTCTTGGTTCTTTAACGATGGGAGTTTTGTTTTTTCCTCGTTCATAAACTGTGTTATTTTATTTATTTCATTTGCTTCATTCTCTGTTAGTTCTATTTCATTGTTCTAGGTTTCAACGTTTTTAGTCTTTGGTCTTCGTAGGTCCTGGGCCTTTGGTGGTTTTTGCTTGTGAGGCTTCAACTTGTGGGTTTTTTCTACGGGCAGTTCCGTTGGGTGTGTGTTTCTTGTTCAGTTTCTTTTATTTTTCGCTGAATTTCTGCTAGTTCTAGTTTAGAGAGCCAACCTTTCTTGAGTATCAGTCTTACTTGGTCCGCAATTCTTTGCTCTGTCGCTTGGTGGTCACTGGAGAGGTCCCATAGTTCTTTCATTCGTTTCCGATAACCTCCATATCTATATTCAGGATGACTTCTATAATAGCATTCCCTTACGAGTCTATTCTCTTTTGTTGTCCATTTCTTTCTTCGTTTTTTTTCCATTTTGATGATTATCACGGCTGTGCTGTGTTTGTTCGGTATCATTTTGTTTTGTTCCCTGAAATTAGAGGTTATGCTTACCTGTTCAGCGTCCATGTTATTTGAGTTTCTGAAATTAAGAAGTTGGCCAACATTTGCAGGATGACAATTGGGTCCCCCATGCTGGCTACCGAAGGAGAACCTGTCGATCATGACACCCAGATCTTTCTTCTGGGTCCCATGGTTTGAATTATTTGTAATTGCGTTTTTGTTTTTGTCTACAGCAAAGCAAATCAATTTAATAACCCCCAATTTTTTATTTAAAATAACATTTTAACTTCATTCATAGAGAAAATGCACAGAATAGTTAACAAAGTCCACACTCTCCTCATGTTTAAAATGGTTATCTAAATAATAAAATTATTTAGAAATTCATTCATAACAATGTTAAATATTTTGTTCTTACATCGTTTTCTCATTTTCCCTAGCAATCGTCGACTATTTTCAACTGTTTATGAAAACTTTCAACTAGTATGTTGTGCACTAATGATGAATTAATACAATCTGGCTTTGTTTTAAAATCAAAATATAACTTTTGTTGTCTTTTTCAATCAATTACAAGGAAAACATTTGAGAAAAAAATATATGTGGAAATTACCCGGAAATTTGAAAATTTACACAAAAGAAAAACAACAAATCTCTAATTAAATATTTATTGACTTTAAAAGAATCAGAATCGGGAATCATATCGGAATTGAAAATTTAAAACGGAATCAGTAATTGTATCGGAATCGAGAAAAATTTTGGAATCATCTCATCACTAATATATATATATATATCTTTAAATTCTGGTTATGAAAAGATACTGCTAATAATTATGATATTATTATGGATTCTGCCTAGGCAACTGATACAATGGGCTTATATCTATGGAAAAAGCTGAAATTTAAGTTTAGAAATAACTAATGAGGATAATATAGAGATAACACTAGTGATGAGACGATTACAATATTTTTCCTAATTCCAATACAATTACCAATTCCAATTCTTTATAAATTTCTAAATATTTAACTATACGGTTGTTATTTTTCTTCAATTACTATAAAAAAAAAAACATGTGTTAAATATGCATATATTTTCTCAAATCTTAAAAGAAACTAGTTAGGGGTTAACTATAGATTTAAGCTTTACTGGTAGTTTAAAATCATTAAATGTTTATTATTTTATTATTGCTACCAGCAGTAGAAGATTTTGTTTTGAATAAGATCAAATAAAAAAGATAATTAAAGGAATCGTTTTGGCATCGGAAAATAGACAACAAATTTTCCGATTCTGATACCGATTCCGATACCCCAAAATGTTCCGATTTTTCTGATTCCCAATTCTTATTAATTGTCCCAACACTAGTTAACTGTGTTAGTTCCTAGGAACAGACCTAGACTATATAGTAGAACGATTAAGGAATCTCTTTAAAAATTTAGGCTATTCATTACTGGCAATCCTGAGAAGAAAATATTTCTTTTAATTTAAATTTCGAATCTTATAGCTCTTACCATATACCCAACTTAACTTTATTGTACGTCCACAGGCAATTTAACCACCCAATTCAATTATGAAATCAGTTTACAAAAGAATTTCTGAACTCTCAACTGATAAAACAGTATTCAAACTTCAGACCTGCATGTTGTCTGAGACTTTGTCGCGAAGGAACAAGCAAAAAGCAAAAAAGGGAAAGAAATAAAAATCTGACCGTGCATTCATTTTTAAATCCAAATAAAAAAGCATTTATTCGTGGTTCTTCCAAAATAACGCATTTTATTATCTTTCAAAAGTCTTTTGATGCACACATGGGTTTTACAATGCTCTGCCATATAACATGATGTGCTTTTTAAAAGTCTCTGTCGCTGCCACTTCACGTGGCCCTAGCTTTTTCGCCCTCAACTTGACATGTCCCTCTTCCTTAGCACACAACTTGCTTCTCCTGCTTGACCACATACTCTCCTTATTCTTCCCATGGCGTCATCAGCATGTGCACACTTGCTTAATTTGCATATGTGCTAAGACGGCTGCTGCTGCTAATATTTTTCCTAGTAAGGTATTCTATGGCTGCTGCTGATTTTCTCACACATGCTCATGTGCGCTGTTACATAAGAATGCACTGCTTTGTTACATACCTTCCATTCCAAAAAAATTTCTATCCAAGAATTTTACTAAAACTTGCCTGAGATACTAAAAGAAAACAAGAAAACTCAAAAGTTCATAAAATAAAACATGAATCCAAATAAAAATAGTGTATAGTCTGTTCTACATTTCCATTTTATACGTTTTTTTGTTTTTTTTTCCAGAAATTCTTCTGCTTGTTTATTCTTTCTTCTTTTTGTCATTTGTAAAAATAAAGGAATTATAATATATTTTTTTAAATATTTAAAGGGTACATTTCAGTACATTGAAAGGGGGAAAAACTCAGTTAATCGTTTAAATAGTGAGAATTTGTTTTTCTTTTTTTCAGGAATTTTATAGATTCAGTGTTGAAATGTTTCGGCTTGGTTGTGCAAGAATAAAGTTTTAATGCTATTATTTTATAAAATCAATCAAATTTAGGCAAGACCAAATTAGAGTTTTAATAGTCTTTAATGTTTATTAGTCCCAGAGCCTGTAAATTTGCCAAACTGAAATGGGATATTTTTATTTTAGTAATAGCATCAGTTTATCGCTTCTTGACAGTCTTCATAAAACATATGTTATACTGTTAATTGCATTCCAAGATACATTTATACATTTTTGTGTGTGAGTTTTTTTTCACAAAGCTTTTTCCCATTCTCCTACATCCACCTTCGATTCCTTCTTACTATCCTACCAGTCATAACATTGATTTCTCTCCTTGCTTGTTTGATAGATTTTTTTGCCAACTGCTTTTGATTAAAACTTTGTCTTCAAAATGTTTGACTAAACTAGTTGCATAACTTTTTGCCAAATCCTATGACTCATTTGTCTCTTTATTTCTCAGTTACTTTTAACGAGATTAGTTGAGAGAACACTAGTTAATTTGCTTAGTCCACAGCCTTTTTTTTTCTTTTCTTGTCTTTTAATGGCTCAGCTCATGTTTGGCGAGATTATTCGAGACAATTTCTGCCTATTTTTCCCTCTTAAGTGCTCAGTCACTTTTGACGAGGTTATTCAAGACAATTACAGTTGACATCTGACCCAATGGGCCAGAGGCATTATTCATACCCCCTAATTCGGATATCAACATTATACAACAATTACTGCATTTTCCCCTTTTCGTGTCACAATACAGTTTGACCTTATTATTAAGCATCAGCAGCTCTATTATCTAACATGAGCACTGTTTATTCACTTATTATCTCTATTTTCGATGTTTTCTAAGCTTCTTTCTTTGTAAACCGACCCATTTAAGGTCTAGTCACTAACTTTTGATGGCTAGGTTACGTTCCATACTCAGAAAATTTGATTTGTTGTCTGAATTCTGCTGACAACATTCGAATTGTCCATAAACAAATTCATCGAAATCCACATTCTCTATTTCTTTCAAAATATACATTCTGTTGCACTTAAAAAAATCATTGAAAATTTTATATCTATATCATTAATTGCTAGTTGAAAGATAATGTTTTTAAATTGCAACAAAATGTACATTACATAAAATAAATCCAAGGTAATTTTTTGATTCAATTTAAATTAAATTTTTATACCTTACTTTGTAAAATTTATAAAAGTGCACTTTGAAGACAAATAAATTTCAAATTGAATCTTGTACCTTCATTTTTAAAGCCTATAGTAAAAACATTTTGTTTAACAATTTTCATGACTTGGATGAAATGCTTTTCTAACTTGTATCTTATCTTTATAAGATTATATTTTAAAACTCTCCTTCTCTCTATTTCAGTTTGTATTTCTCCTCACACCACAACTCATTTTTGCAACCCTCTCTTTGTATTATTACAGGCCTGAATATTTTCTCTGTTTCAGTTTGTATTTCTCCTCACACCACAACTCATTTTTGCAACTCCCTCTTTGTAATACAGGTCTGAATAATGAGAAAATCTGAAATTTTTTTAACAAAAACTTTTATTTTAAAGTTTTACTTACTTTTTTAGATTAAAATTTTTTAAACTTCTTTCAAAATAAAAAATCTTTCAAATTTAATAAGGAGCATATTTCATACAGGTTTCATTAACAAATATTCAGTACATAATGAGAAAAATAGAGATGAAAATTTCAAAAGGACTGTATAACTGGTTGCGGTCAATAGTAGTCCTCGCCAGTAGAAGTCTTTGTTATTGTTATTCTATCATTATTATTATTTAAAACATTTTGTGTCCTGCTCTTTCACGCGAGGACTAATATATTATTTTGTTTTTTTTACACATTACACAGTCAAGGTGTCATTTCTTTCAAGTTTGAACCCGTTTTTTGAATCCTCTAACAATTGTTTTAGCCGATTATGTACCTCTAATAAAATTCTGCACCAAAAATGCAATCTTTTGAACTATTGCACGTCGTCCAACGATCATCCGTCTAGGAGGATATACAATTTGAAAAATGGAGACAGACTCATAATGACAGATACAGACATAGTGAGATTTATATATTAGATTTTTTTTACACATTATAATTGTTTAAACATTTATTCCAGTCTTGCAAAACCTTCAATCAAGTTTTTTTTTCAAATGCTAAAACTTTAGTAATCTTTAAAAAAGATTTTTTTTTTAACTGTGCATTCCCAGCTAAGAGACGGAAATTACTTGAACAGTCCGAATAAAAATCTACAAAAATATGTTCAAGTCAAATGATTCATTCCAAATTCCTATCTACAACACAATAAACTATTTACTACATTAAAATGAGTATGGACCAATATCCCTTATAATAATGTATAACCGACCCACAAAAAAAAAAAGAACTTTCGTCTCTAACACTAAAAACAATATTGACGGTAAACCACAGTTCCCACCAAACATTCTTGAGCAACAAAATTATGACTGACATGATTATAAAAAATTCGAAAGTGAGTAGACAAGAAGAAATGAAAGGAACAATTGTACTTAACGACTTTTTTTTATTTTGTTAAATTCTCTCCCTTGGCCTGGTTTGTTTTTACGACCCTCCTTTGTGACTGCGTTTTTCCATGGTAACATTTTTTTCTCGCTTTTTTTTTTATTTTGACCCGTTTTTTGGTAAAAAGCCTTAGTCCCCAGCATCCAAATCAATATAATGTAACCTGGCCGTTTCACTGTTAACATTATATTTCAAACCTTGGACCTTTATCTGAGACTTTGCTGCAATGGAACAAACAAAAAAGGGAAAGAGATAAAAATCCAACTCAGCATTTTTTTTTTTTTAGTGCAAATGAAAATGCATTTCTTCGTGGTTCTTCCAAAATAATGCTTTTCATTATCTTTCAATCTTTTACAATGCTTTGCCATATAAGATGTGCTTTTAAAAAGTCTCTCTCCCTGCCATTTCACATGGCCTTTTCCAGTGCTTTCTCACCCTCGACTACACACATATGGCATGCAACTTGCTTCTCATGTGCTGGCTTTTTCTTTTTTATTTTTATCTCCTTCTTCTTCTTGTGGTGTTGTCAGCATGTGCATACTTGCTTAATCTGCATATGTGCTAAGAGGGTTGCTTGCTGCTGTTAATATTTTTGCTAGTCAGCTATCTTATAGCTGCTGATTTCTTACACGCTCCCATATGCACTATGTTACATAAGATTGCACCGCTTTATTAAAAACTACTTCAAGCCAAAATTCACCCTTCTTCAATAATGCTTTGAAAACTCCAGGATGATCAAATAATATAAAGTTTAAGTAAATTTTTTTCAGTCAGTAATAGCCCCAAAAGTATAACATAAAAAAGAAACGATAAAACATAAACGATAAAAAAAAATAATAACTTGATAGTCATGAATACCTACAAAAGTGAGTAAAAACAATTTCTCTACTTCTTATAGTAAGAATACACAGTCCACCCCACATCAAGCTACAAGGAGGAAGTAAAAATATCTGGTTTAAACCTCCTTATAAGAGCAATGTTAAAACTAATATCTCAAAAGAATTCTTTACAAATATAGAAAACTCATTTAGGTACCCAGAAACAGATAGCATTATTTTAAATAAAAACTGCATTTAAATCTCATACTCTAACATGCCTAATTTGGTTCAGGCAATCATTACTTTGAACAATAAGAAAATTAAAACTGCTTAGTCAACCCACTCCACTTTAACATCCTCTAACAATTGTAATTGTCAAAACAAACAGATTTGGCCACTCAATAATGATTGCATGCACAAAGATGTAATTTACTCTTGTACAATAACTGAATTTCCAACTAAATACTCTTTTCATTCCTGCATGTATTATGCTCTAACTGTCAGCCTATTATTGTTAAAATCATTTTACTTTGGTTTATCCTAATTAATGTTTTCTAGAATTTCTAGTATTTATCCTGTCAACTATTTAACCCCACATGTTTTTTAACTGACTCACCTTTTCTTGCTGTTATTTTTTTTAAGGTTAAAAATATTACCTCTTGATTTGTTTCTTTTTGCTTCTGTCTTAACAACTATTTGCTATTACACTTTAATGTGTAGCTTTTTTATTTAAATTTTCTAGCTAATGTGACACCCCTGCTGATGATTGTTTTTTATTTGTTTATTTTTAAATATCGAGCCGTTACCAAGACCCATGAACTAACAATAACACTCTCGCACGCAGAATTCCACCATATGGTCAAGAAAAAACCCAAACAAACAGACACTTCATTGATGAGGATGTGTAGCATCGAAATATATCTGATATAAGCAAATAAATGTGTTTATATAAAAAAATGCGTTGTTTTTAGCCTTCAAAACGTATCGATTTATATATGTAATTATTTTCACTTTTAAAATTAATTATATTTCCTAATTCTTCAAATTAAAATTTTATTAAAAAAAAAACTCATTGTTATTTTTATCTCTTTCTACCAAGTCCATCCTTATCACATCCAACCATGTTTTCCTTGGCTTTACCCCGTTAGCTGACCCTGCTATCTCAACTGTTCTACATCTACTAATTAAAGACCTTTTATTCATTCTTTCATCATATTCAGCTTAACATTCGGTTTATATCCTAGCATGTGTTGAACGGCTTTTAGAAACTGACTTCTACACTAGTCTGTCCAGGAATTTTTTCTTTCCCTTATTCTATTTAATCTATCCCGATCACTTCCCTTTATCATAATATTCGTTTTAAATTCCGTTTTACATGCCGGCATGCGTTGCACAGCTTTTGGGAATTTACTCTGAAGCAAATCTATCTCTGGCTTACTCTATATTTATCCTTATTTCTCTCAAATACATACTTGTCACTTCCTCCCATGTTTTTCTTGGCCTTTTCCTTCCAACTAAGCCTGCTATCTAATGGACTCTCATCCATTTCTTTTTGTCAACATTTATGCGTTATTTATAACGTGCTTCTCATATGAACATCAGAAAATATCTCTAAATGACTGTATCTTCACTCACCTCTTACTGTCTGTGTGACATGATAAAACTAATCAATCAGATTCACTTCCGGTATTCAGGTTCACGGCTTACCTCAAGTGTCATAACATATCAATCATACCTAATGACTTGAAAACCCATAAATTTTCTTTTGAACATATTTAAATATTCAATTTGGGTCTTTAGCTATAATTTTTCTTTTTTTTTTTTTTAAACAAAAAAGCGTGACAAATTTATAGAGATGCTTGGACATATCAAAGGATTTTTTTCTTGATTTTGTAATCCCATTCTGTAATCATCATCATCATCATCATCATCATCATCATCATCATCATCATCATCATCATCATCATCATCATCATCATCAACAACAACAACAACAACAACAACAACAACAACAGAAGCAGGCTATGATCGTTTACTTCTATGATGTCGACTTTTATTCCTAAAAAAATACAAAAAAGTTTTTACAATGATTTTTACAAAAGATATTTTGAAAAAAAAAAATATATATATATATACAAAATGAATTAATTAGGCGCATGGCCAAAAAAAGGGGGTACGGGGGAATGGACGTGCATGATCATCCACTAAACTAGTTTCACTCACCAAGATACCTCATTCACTCTATAGCTTGGAATCATTTAAAAGATCCTCAGGTTTTTTAACGTTTTAATTTACAAAAAATAAGTACAATACAATATTTACCAAAATGTACATTGTTTTTAAACAGCAACAAAAAATACAAACATATTTACAATGATGGATGATGAGGAATGTAAGAAAACTAGAATCCTTAAAAACACCTTAAGAATAATAAGGACAACAAATGAAACAAATAAGATGCGAAGTATGCTGTGTTAGTGGGGACCCTCCCATTCTTCCTAATCTGGCTACAACCGAAAACTAGAGAGTCATTTTCTGCTTGGGAGTGCGTAGTATAAGGTGGAGTTTTGAAAAAAGGGGGATAGGGTCTTCAGATGTGTAGTGACCTCCAAGACAAGTACAATTGAGGTGGTGCAGGTATAAACGAAATTTCTCCGAAGTGGGTCTCTTTGGAGGAGTTCTAACACCTAAAATAAAATTAGAGAAATGAAACTCTTTTTCTCTTACTAGCTAAGGGAATAATCTTCTGCGAAATTGACTTGCTTTACCTTATATAAAAGAGCATGGACGTGCATATAGCAGCAGCAGCTGTATGACAGTCAACGTGTGTAAATGACCAAGCCATGTGCGAGATGATATCACAGTGAGGCAGAAAGAAAAGAAAAAGATTATAAAAAAGAAAAACGTGGTAGAAAAAAAAGATATGCTACACACATGACCCGAGACCAACAAGGAAAAGCATGTCTGGACAAACACAGAGTATAACGTTCGATAAGGCAGTGCTTTGTTAAGCACATTGGAATATGAGAAGACTTTTCAACAAGAGCCAAGGCATTAATCTGAAAATACCTGTAAATAAATGCCTGTTGTTTCAACTGGAAAACAAGTGAGTCAAATTCTTTCCTCGTCTTTGTTTCCTTACAACTGTCTGCATACAACGTGTTGGTCCCGAGTGTTGACATTCAATGACTATGTTACACTTAGACTTAAGGTCAGTGTATGTCATTCATAGACAGGGAACATATACTCAAACTTGTTTCACGTAAATGCACATAATTAGTGATGTGTATCCACTTACATCTAAAAGGTGGACAAAGTAACCTCCTCCTATCACATCTAATTTTGTTTTTAAGCTGATGCTTGAAAAAACGAAATTTGATAGTAACTAGAAAGTAGCTCTACCCCATGCCCTATCTCTAAGTATGAAGTCCACACTATAAGTCTAGCCACACCTAAGATCGCTAGGAATACTATTCGTTCCTATCTGGACAAGAAAGGATCAGCGTTGTAGACAACAAAGGATAAATCTTGGCACGTCACCCACTTGGGGGTGATGTGAGTCTTCCTGACATATGTTCAAAATGCACAAAGTTTGGAGCAGGTAAAAAGGCATATTCCCCGTTTCAGTTTCTCTTATTTTATTTTAATTTAATTTACATGACTGGAAAAGGAAAAGGAATATTCTTTTATATTATTCAACGAATGATAACATAAGAATACTTCTTCCATTTGGGATCAATTCTTATTTCAGTCACATAAAGTATTTAGAATGAAAAAGGTTACCAGCGGTTTTCAAACTCTTTTTTTTCTGCGACCTACAGCAAGAACTACAGTTACATTGCAGTCAACAATACTTAAGTGTAATAAGACAATCTCTGTTCATCAGGTTCATTTATTCAGCATCAACAATTTATATGCCTATCTTTTATGCTTTGCACATGGTTTTATTTATTAGTCTGAATAAAATATTATTACTTAAAAAAACAAGTTTGAAGGAAATTCCAACACAAACGTAATATAAAAAAAAAATTAATGAGATGGATGCGTTTGTTTATTCATAATCAATCTGTTTCCAATTGGGAAGATAAAAAGACAATCCTACATGCATATAAGGTGCAGTTTTGAGACTGTTTCTGCCCTGTAATTGAATTAATATGAACAATCTCAGTTCACACAAGTAGGTAGTTGAGAAAGATAATAGTAATAGAATAGCCTCTTTACTTGGTAGTGGGAATTCCTGTTTGTTCTTAACTCAAAATCAGCACAAATTTAATTTCTCAAAATCGTTTTTGAGTGTAAAGGAACAACTAAGATGCAGAAATTCAACTTCCTCTTCAGGTAACAAGTTTAACTCAGTTATTGATTAAGGACTTTGGAAACTAAATGGATTTTTTTTATCCAAAGACTGCTGCCTTTTTCTTTTTTCTTTTTATCTCCTTCTTCTTCTTCTTGTGATGTTGTCAGCATGTGCATACTTGCTTAATCTGCATATGTGCTAAGACGGTTGCTTGCTGCTGTTAATATTTTTGCTAGTCAACTATCTTATAGCTGCTGATTTCTTACACGCTCTCATATGCACCATGTTACATAAGATTGCACCGCTTTATTAAAAACTACTTCAAGCCAAAATTCACCCTTCTTCAATAATGCTTTGAAAATTCCGGGATGATCAAATAATATAAAGTTTAAGTAAATTTTTTTCAGTCAGTAATAGCCCCAAAAGTATAACATAAAAAAGAAACGATAAAACATAAACGATAAAAAAAAAATAATAACTTGATAGTCATGAATACCTACAAAAGTGAGTAAAAACGATTTCTCTACTTCTTATAATACGAATACACAGTCCAACCCACATCAAGCTACAAGGAGGAAGTAAAAATATCTGGTTTAAACCTCCTTATAAGAGCAATGTTAAAACTAATATCTCACTAGAAGAAAATAATTATTAAAGCTTGGAGATAGGAAAGCGGGATGTGAAAAAATTTCGAGTTTTGATCCTGCTATGTTGTCATCAAAAACATTCTCAGTAATGAATAGGAAACATATAATAGTTAGGATGATCATATATAAGTCTTCCTTTTTTTTTTACAAAGGAGTCACCATTTATCAAAGCGCGGAGGCCACTCGAGGATAAGGGTTAATAAGTCTACAGTGGTCAATGGGACAGTGATGTAATACTTGTTAGTAGCGGAAATTTGGTAAATTGGATTACTTAAGGGGAACGGTTCATCAGGAACTTGTTTATATATATGGAATTAGATTCATACAACAAAAAAAGATTTAATGCTTTTCCTTATTCCATGGAGTTCAATGAATTAATCATATCCCCCTGATGAAACATGCTTAGCAAAATAATAGTCATAGGTAGTCTATAAATTTTGCTCGTTAGCATATGAATTGAATTGGCTTCTTATAAACTTACATACAAACTTTAGTTTTCAATTTATGTGCTAACCAGCAAAATTTATAGACTACCTATAAATATAATTTTGCTAAGTACGTTTCATCGGAAGATATAAGACATTCATTGAAACTCCATGGAATAATGGAAAAATCTTTAAATCTTTGTATTGGTTGTCGTCTAAAGAATTTGTCGTACATTTTTAATTTACAGGATTTAATTCCAAATTTTTACTTACGAGAGGCGTGCAATAAGCAATGCCCCTGACCCACTTCCCATAGCAGTAGAGCAACGAAACTTGGCACAGTTATTAGTCTTTCTCTACATAGGAACCACCTAGAGTTATGCATTTCTCCCATCGTTTGATGCAGCTCTGGAGACTGTTTTTGTAGAACACCTCAGGTTGGTCTTCCAACCACGACGTGACTTCAGAAATCAAGGCTGCATCATCTGGGACATGCTTTCCTTCCAAAAACAACTTCGTGGCTGGGAAGAGGTGAAAGTCAGAGGATGCAAGGTCAGAAGAGTAAAGGGGATGGGGTATGATTTCATAACCACACGCCTGTGCTTCTGATCTGGCGACATACAAGTTGTGGACTGGAGCGTTATCCTGCAGGAGGAGGGTACCTTTGCTGATCTTGCCCCGCCTCTTGATTTTGATAGCTCCCCTTAATTTCCTCAAAAGTGAAGCATAATAGGCTCTTGTAATTGTGGTACCCTTTGCTAGGAAATCTATCATCACTACTCCATCCTGGTCCCAGAAGACTGTGAGCATGATCTTGCCAGCAGAGGGCTGCACCCTTGCCTTCTTTGGAGGTGGTGAGTCCAAGTGCTTCTACTGCATTGACTGGGTTTTGGTCTCTGGATCATAGTGATGGACCCAGGTTTCATCATGTGTAATCAGTCTTTTGAAAAACTTTGACTAATCTTCTTGGTACATCTCCAAATTCAAATTCATCCTCGAGCACTCGACGCGTTCTTGCATCTGGAATGGTGTGAGCAATCTGGGAATCCATCTGGCAGAAACCTTATGCATATGCAAATGGTTATGAATGATAGTTTCCGTAGACTGTCCTAATCTTGACATCTTGGGCTATTTGGCGAATAGTAATGCGCCGATCTTCCAAACTGGCAGCCTCAACTTGACTGACAGATGCCTCATAAGGGGGGGGGGCGACCAGATCTGGGAGCTGTTCCCACAGACTTCCGGCCATGTTTGTATTCACGATGCCAGCGTTTTACAAGGTCATATGATGGGGCATTATCACCATGAGTTTTTTCATTTCACCAAAAGTCTCCTGTGGTGTGCGTCCTTTCAAATACAAAAACCGGATCACTGCTTGACATTCAACAAGCTCCATTTCACACCTGACTCAGTTCAAACACCTGTAAAACAGAAACCACAATTAGTTCAGGGCTGTACTTTGTCACATAACCCATAGAGATATAAATCATTGCACATGCAAAATTTCAGCTAGGTCAGACAACTGGAAGTGGGTCAGAGGCATTACTTATTGCACGCCCCTCGCATACTAATGTTCTATCTTGTATATTGAACTTCTTTATCTGATTGGGATTGTTTTATAAATATTGATACTAATATTTATATGGACTTTAATTTTATAGTTTTATGCAATCTGTAATTTGAAAATTTTTCCAAATTGCAATTAATGTGTGTGCATATATATCTATAATATAAAGCTGAACGTCTGTGTGTGTGTGTGTGTGTGTGTGTGTGTGTGTGTGTGTGTGTGTGTGTGTGTGTGTGTGCGCGCGCGCGTCTGGTCACGAATAGGCTCCTATATGGTTGACTATTATAGAAAACTGATCACATATAATGATAGAAGGTGTATCGAGACACAGGAATGGGTATGTTTGATCTGGCATAATGATGATTCATTAAAATTGTGGCGGTCTGCGTATGCACCTGGTCCACAAAGTATGAAAATAAAAAATTAAAAAAAAAACGTTTACAAGTGTTTTTGATATAGATGTACATAAGAATACTTTGATAAGTATGTTTTAACTTAAATAGGGATAGTATAATAATATTGTAGGGTCTGCGTTCGCGCCTGCCCTCCATAGAATGGAAATAGGCACAAACTTTAATAAAGACTTTTCATATCTATCTGCGTAAGTATACTTTGATAATTATGTTTCAGCTTGAAGAAATATGGTATAATAAAATTATGGGGTGTTCGTTCGCACCTGACCGCCATATAATGGAAATATGTCACAAAGTTTAACAAGGTTTTTTAATATAGATCCACAGAATATTGTGATAAGCGTTTCAGTGTGAACAGGTATGGTATAATAATTTATGTGGTTTATCTATTTTATTTTTACTTCCATCATATTTTACTTTGGTTTTGATACCCCCAAATTCGAAGCTATCTCTTTACAACACTTACTTTTCATGTTATATATATATATATATATATATATATATATATATATATATATATATATATATATATATATATATATATAAATTACAATAAGTTTACCAAGGTAATCAAAATGGTAAACTTAAAATATATTATAAATATTAAAGAGTTAATATTTACAAGTAAAGTAATCTCAACCAGATGTAAAAGCTCAATAAAACCGAAAAGGAAATAGAGTTTATAATATGAACAAATGATTAATAAAACATGTTAAAAGACATCTTGAAAAAGAGTTAAAAACATATTTAATTTTAAAAAGGAAGCACAAGATAAGTGGATAGTCCTTAATCCGTGGAGTTTCGAAGAAATACCTTACTTCTCATCAGAGGGCAAGAATTAGCAAAATGCGGGATCGGATTTTGCATGTAAAAGTATTTAGTGAAACTACAAGTAAGTCACAGATCTTACTTGGTTAAAAAAAGAGTGAGGTAAGGGGAGTAGGAGGTAAAAGAAAAATGATAAAAAGATTTCACATGAATGGATAGTCCGGTGAAAGGTAAAAAATCCAAGAATGGTAAAATCCAAACACGGTAGAATTAAAAATTTCCAATCCAACAGGTAAGTTCCAAATGGTCCAAAATGATTCAAAAGGCAGAATTCCTTGGAAAAAATCACAAATGGAATGAGTTCCAAATCATTAAAACAAAAGTTCAAATGT
>NC_136524.1:26922949-26995449 GCF_053919585.1 Euprymna scolopes | reverse complement strand
AAAGTACTGACTTCCATCACCACAGGACCGTTTTAATAGACAAATGCCCGAGGGAGTATCTATACAAAGATGATGTTACAGATGTTGTAAGACAACTAAGTCTCTCTATCTCTCTCTCTCTCTCTCTCTCTCTCTCTCTCTCTCTCTCTCTCTCGGTTCAAAATGTTGACATCCAGCAACAAGCAACAGCAAGATAGCCAGCAACAAGTTAAACTGCAGACCAGCTTAATGCGGGTACTGGTCTCCCACTTTATGGTTTTTTAAATCAGAGATTTGCTTCTCCTAGAAAGGTTGCCATCACCACGGCTTACTGGAGCCCTCTCCATCCCAGCACACACATACATACACAAAAACACACACGGTGCTAGTTGCCTGTTGACCCCGAAAAAGAGTTCATTCGCCCTTTCGAAGGTCTTGTTTTTAATCCTCCAGTGAGACTAGCCACTCTCCTCACCAAACAAATCTGGTGAGGGAACCAGTTTAGTCGCCCGGGGACCCGACCATGAGGCAGGTAGTACTGAGTTACATGGTACCAGTAGCATATGACATGACTTGACGTACATACATACACACACGCACATACTACAACAAAGAAAATCTTGCCTTTCTTCTTTAGTGTGCCTAAAATTTCTATGAACAAAGCTTGTTGTCTGTGAAACACATTTCCAAGAGACTGCTCCCTGCAGAATGCAAGCAGACCGCATTCAGATCGACATATATATATATATATATATATATATATATATATATATATATATATATATATATATATATATATATATATATATATATATACATACATATAAATAATGGAGATATCACATAAAGTGTACATTTTATGTGATATCTCCATTATTTATTCACCGATTGCCCTTATTTTACAGGAAATGGCAGAATCAACAACCGTGAGTACACCAAGACCCCAGTGGAAGCTGGGACAAAGAATACAGTGTTAAATTTTACTACAAGACAGGCTCGTTTAAGAAAACCCAGGACAGTTTCATGCGTCAGTTCGAATGTGAAAAGGCTCTATCCAAAAGCAGAATTCAGAACTGGGTGGACCACTTCGAGAAGTATGGGACCGTGGAGAACCTCAACGCTGCCAAAGAGAACCGTCCAAACCACTCAGGACGTCCCAAGAAACGAACAGCCGAGCTGGTTGAAAGAGTGAGAGAGTCTCTCCAGCAGAGTCCGAAACGCTCTGTGCGTAAGCAAAGTCAGTCCCTTGGTATGTCCCGTGAGACTTGCAGGAGAGTGCTGATGAATGATATCAGGGCATACCCATACAGAATACAGACGCTGCAGACCCTTACATCCTCAGACAAGAAACAAAGGAGGGCTATGGCAGTCAAGATGCTCAAGAAGATCGAGGAGACACTAAGTTTCCTTAACCTCCTTTGGACCTCAAATGAAGCCCACTTCCATCTTGATGGAAAGGCGAACAAATGTCTTCTGGTGGTCCTCCAATTCAAAAGCCATCAAGCCCCTGCACTCTCATAAGTGCATGGTGTGGGCTGCAATCTCGACCAGAGGCATCATCGGACCAATCTTCATTGAAGAATCTGGTGCAGCAGTGACAGTCACCAAGTAGCGGTATGTGGAGGTCCTCAAAACCTTCAAGAATGAGCTCCAGACCATCTACCTGTCACTCATGAGCAAGTTCTGGTTCCAGCAGAATGGAGCAAGTTCTCACACCTCAAACCTGTCCCGAGATTGGCTGAAAGAGAATTTCGGAGGCCGAGTGATCAGTCTCAAGACTGATTTTGAGTTGGCACTCCATAGCCCGGACCTACACTCCCCAGATTTTTTTCTTTGGGGCTATCTTAAGGACAGATTCTACGCAGGGAAACCCAGAACCATCACAGAACTCAAGGAAGCCATCAGGGAGGAGATGAGAGCCATTACCAATTCGGTCTGTAAGAACGTCATGGACAACTTTGTGCTGCACCTCAAGAAATGCACAGAGCTAAATGGAGGCCATCTAGAACATATGCTGTAGAACGGAGAAAAAAAGGCCAAAGACCCTAGTGTTTTGATGTGATGTTTTGAATATAATAAACTAATTATGACCAAAGTTTCATTTATTCGGACAACACACTAAGAAACGGGGCCTAATTAGAGTTGGGGCCCGTTTTTTGGGTCACCCTATATAAATATATATATATATATACTAGCATGGGTACCCGGCGTTGTCCGGGTGTTTGGAGGTGTGTGTTGAGCAAAAAAAAAAAATGGTAGTAGGAAGACAGGCTCGAACCCGTACCGCGAAGTGACGTCTTTGCTGTTACGACCACCGTCAAACCGGAAGTGACGTAGGTTTAAATTAAGGCTAGACAATTGAAAAGAAGGGATGGCTTTTGAAAATATCGGCAAAAAAAGCGACCCCTCCCTGTAGAAAAATGCCCAATTTAGGGTGAAGAAATTAATGTTTTTAGCCAATTTTTTGGTATTTGTCGTCTAAACGGTCGAGCTTCAAAACGATACTGATCTTGTGAGAATCCGTCGCCTCTATCGAAAGTTTTAGGCAGACATTGATTGTCTAGCTTTAATTTAAACCTACGTCACTTCCGGTTTGGTAGAGTTCTCAAAAGTCAAATCGTTGAACTTTGACCCCTTAACAGCCAAATTTCTGGCCGAAAACCAATCACAAAGATTTTCCCAAATCTCAGTACCCTGTATATCAAATTTCGAATCTGTAGACTTAAAATTGACAGAGTTATTGCGTACACACACACACAGACACACACACACACACACACACACACACACACACACACACGTTCACTTTTATAGATATATAGATTTTTATTCCTATCTGATGTATAGATTTGGACAGATGTTCATCTAGTAAATAAATCTCACATATATATGTATGTAGATACACGTATATATTTCTGTATTCGCGTGATTATGTATGTATGTATGTATGTATGTATGTATATGAGTGTCTGTAGGAAATAATATTGCTATCAGCAAAAACCTAGAAAAAAAAAACAGAGAAACATACTTTAAATTACATTAACTAACTATGAGAAACTTATGTGCACATGCACACAGTGTTCGACTTAGCTCCAATCTCTGGTTCCCCTTTGTAAAACATTCACAGTAAGAACTCGTCTTCTACCACAACAAAGAAAACTTACCTTTCTTCTTTAGTGTGCCTAGAAATTTCCATGAACAAAGTTTCTTCTCTGTGAAACACATTTCCAAGAGACTGCTTCCTTGCAGAATGCAACCAGATCGTCTTCAAAGCCAGTGTCAACAGATTCGTATCTATAACAGTCCTCACAATTATTCAAATTTGGTCCAGACAATCATTCCATCTCATTAACTCTTATCCTCAAATAGTATTTGGCGTTCATAAAAGGAAACTATTTTTTAGTTAAAAAGAATCTATATATATTAATACGATAGCGTGTGTTATTTTCTGTGTCATGCTTACATCAAAGTCATTTAATTGTTATGTACTTCCATTTCTTGTAATGAATAATATTATCAAGAATTCTTCATAAGTTTTGGTTTTGGTTTCGACCATAGCTGATGGCACTCAAGTCATTTAATTTTTTTAATAAATAATTTTACCAAGAATTCCTCATAAGTTTTGGTTTCGATTATAGCTAATGACACTTCAATAATCTATTTTTTAAAAATATTTTTATCAAGTATTCTTCATAAGTTTTGGTTTCGGTTGCGAACATAGCTGAAGGAACTAAAGTTATATATATATATATATATATATATATATATATATATATATATATATATATGTATATGTATATATATATATATATATATATATTCATAAGTTTGGGATTCAGTTTCTATTCAAGCTGATGAACCCAAGTCATATAGATATATATTTTATTTTTGAAATCGCAATTTTATAATATATAAAAATCGATAGAACATTAACTCTATAGTAATATATATGAAATCTGCAAGAATTAAAATATCATATTAAGCATATTTTATGACCTGGCTATGCTGGGCATCCCTGCTAGCTTGGATAAATACTTTTGCAGTTTTAACAAAAGAGCTACAATAATATCAGAGCGTCTCCATTTACGCTGAATATCTAATACCAACATCAATATATTAAATATGAATCAGTCCCCGTGGAATTTCCACAGGTCCCCCTAGTCTCTACTATTATAAAAAAAGAACTTTGTTTGTGTATGCGTGCGTGTGTGCGCATGTGTGTGTGTGTGTGTGTGTGTGTGTGTGTGTGTGTGTGTGTGTGTGTGTGTGTGTGTGTGTGTGTGACTGCGTTTGTGTGTGTGTGTAGGGGGGGTATGTGTCCGTGTTTGTGTGTGTGCCTGTGTGTGTGTACGAGGGAGGGAGGGAGGGAGAGAGAGAGAGAGAGAGAGAGAGAGAGAGAGAGAGAGAGAGAGAGAGAGTTGCCTACGAACTTGAAAACGGCTGGGTTGATTTTTATGAAATTTAACACAAATGTACATTATGTGCCTGGCAGTATTCTTAGATAGGTTTTGTATCAGAATGTCTTCAATCAGTATCGATAATCAATAATCAAAATAATCCGATGAAAGGAAGAGCCGGCGATTTTGACCCAAATTAACAATTTTCACAGTGCATTGGAGAAGTTTTATTACCACACAAGCTGAAAGGTCCGACTTACAAAATTCTTTGATATGACGGAGGCGCATTCAAAATGAATATTTCTGCTCAAAGCACAATTTCACAATGATATTTGACTTTTTCATTTTAAACTTAAACTCAAGCAATTATCACCGCATAAGCAATATACAATCAACAGTAGGTTCTTTGATATGACAGGGGTGTGTTCAAAATGAAGGTTTCTGTTTAGAGCACAATTGAAGCATGATATTTGACTTTTGCATTTTAAACTTTAATTCAAGTCATTATATATATATAAAAAAATAATTTTATAAACTAAACAGTAGGTTCTCTATAATGCAATATAGACTACAATGTATTGTGGGCTAAGTCACTGCGGGGAGACGTGTGAAGCTTTCTAACTGTGCACCGCGATGGGTCCCCAACTAGAGCAGGCAATCGATCAATTTGATTAAAAAATGGTCGACGTCACCGATTTCGATGACAATAAAGATATGAGTGTGAAACATTCGTCGATCATAAGTCAATCCCTGACAACGTCGGATCATTCTGCTAGTCTTAAATAATAATTGATATATATATATATATATATATATATATATATATATATATATATATATATATATATATATATATATATATATATATATATATATATATATATATATATATATAATTATTTTCTACTATAATAATTAAATACCTACAGACACTAGTGTTTCATCCTTTCGGGAATCTTCAGTGCAGGGTGTCACGATTAATACCAGTCGAACGATCCGAACCCCGTATCACGAGACATCTCTGGCTCGATTAGCGGAGAAAATGAACAAAAAAAAAATACGGAATAGCTTTAGATTTAAAAAAAAAAAAAAAAAAAAAAAAAAAAAAGGAGGAGGGAAGAAAAAGCCAACATTGTTTGAACGTGCGGGCATTTCGTCGGAGGAGGGAAAGAGTAGAAGGGTGTGTTTTCGTATTTCTCATCAAATAAAACATTTTAGTGACATGACGATATGGGGGGGGGGGGATACGAGATTGTCGTTTATCTTCCCTTGCTAAAATGGAGAGATAAAACGGCTCTCTTTCCACTAAAAAAAAAATGAATACAAACTGTGCATTATTTGAAAGAGAGAGAGAGAGAGAGAGAGAGAGAGAGAGAGAGAGAGAGAGAGAGAGAGAGAGAGAGAATCAATTTTCTGAAAGCTGAAGGAAGTATGAATAATGAAAGGAAAGATGAAACATACCTAAGGATAAAGTATTAGATTTATTTATTTAAGTGGAAATAGCCGTCTGAAGGAAAAAGTTTGTCTCTGTTTCTAGATGTGCTGAGACCGAATGTCTTGCTGTCCAAAAACTAACCAGATTGATCCCTATAAATCTGTTTCCTATCACAGTAACTGATTACGCTTCAGTATCAATATGCTTTGTTTGGAGTAGGGAGGGATAAAGGTTTTTAGAAAGTTCGTGAGAAGATGCAATTGGATTGCTTTTATTTGTTTGTTTGTTTGTTTTTTTTTCTACAAAGAAGTCGTCACTTATCAAGGTCCGGGGGCAATTGAAGGATAAGAGCTAATAAGTGCAATGCAGTTAATGAGAAAATGTCCTAATAATCATTAGTAGTGGAAATTTGGTAAATTGGATTAATTAAGGGGACGGCTCATCAAGAACTTGTTTACATTGGACTTGAAGATGACCATATTGTAGTCAGCTGGAAAGCAGGCAAACGGAAAAGAGTTCCACAGGCGAGCAATTGTAATAACGTTGATATGAATGAAGGGTAAAAGTATGGATCAGGAAGTTTCATCCTCGGGCTCTGTTGATTGCAGTGTGATGCTGGTTCACCCTCCTAGGCTTTGTTTTCTCTCTTTGAAGAAGGGTTAATTTATTGCTAATCGCCTGAGGTGCCCCTACCGGGGAATGCGACAGTTGTCCGGGCATTTTTTGCAGGTCAGACTGCCTCTCCTGACTTCTCAATCTCACTTTTCAACCCTGTTATCACAGTTCTATATGCAGTGGGGGAGAATTAAATATCATATCCTTTCTAAATTGTGAAAACGTTACATATTGAAAAAAAAAAAAAAAAAAAGTTGAAAAAAAATAGTTGTAGGGAAAAGAAAGATGTATTGGAGTTCGTCGGAGGAAAAGAAAAGAAAAAATAAAGTCACGTGATCAAAGTCAATATGTACATTTAAAAAATAACATAAATGTTCATGCTAGATTTTTTTAAAGCTATAATGTTGAATAAAAATGTCTTTGTCGTAATAGTGCCTGTAGGGTTTTAGAAGATGGTCGGCTAGCAGTCCACGATGTATGGAGAGAAAAGAAGGTCATTTTGCCACTTTAAGAAATACTAATGTATTTATTTAGACACCGCCAAAAATGGCCGAAAAATCAAGTTTTTGTTGTTTTTTAAAACGAAATTACATTCATTAAAATCCATTATTTCTGAGTAACTTTTTTTTCCAGATAAAACCCTGAATATTATATAGAAAGCAGAATAATGTAAAACTTTTTCTACTATTTTCAATTAAATTTTAAATGTTAAATTTTCCCCAAAAGTGAACAATTGACATTTTTTTGTCTTGCACAAAAAACGTATATAAATAGTTAAAAAAAAAAAAAAGAAGGTTTTTGAAAGAATTAATTTGTTTATTTCTTGTCTAAGATGTAGGGTGATTTTCTATGAGAATATGCAAAAATATTATAATATAAGTACCTGGATTTCAAATAATTCCACTTATTTATATAGGCAACCAGTTACTTCGCGTCGATTTGATACAATGTTTACATTTGTACTTGATAAAAAGCAAATTACGGAATACCAAACAGGCCAAAAAAAACTTATTTTTCAGTGACGAAAATTTCAATGTATTATTAACGCTGAGGCTGACCAGTACCAGATGGGTGACCATTTGTAGGAGTTTTGTTTTTAATGTGTATGTGTGTAGGGGTCAGGCCCCCCAAAATGTGTGGGGGTGGGGGGCAATTTAAAGCAGAATAAAAAAAAATATTTCAGCGCGTTTGGTCCACCATAGTCGAAAGGATGCAAACGTATTCAAACGGGATCGAAAAAATGATGATATTTTTAAAACAAAGGGCACAATATTTATCGATTTTTTTTTTATGTATCGATTCTTCAAGGCTTTCCCTGTTTAATAATGGTCATGCATTATTCGGCTCACTAAAAAAAATTGTTAATTTATTTATCAATGATTTTACAATGGCTTTTTTCGCATAAATATTTTTTTAAAAAATTTTTTTGTTTTGCTTAACTTAAATTAATTATTTTACTTAACATATTCACCGAATTTCATACTTCAAAACTCAAAAGCAGAATAATTAAACACAATCGAAGTTCTGATATTCAGACGTCAAAATAAGGTATGCAAACAGGTTTTTTGGGTTTTTTTTAATCTGTAATCCTGTCCCTTACAACAACACAATATGTTTTGTTCAGTTTCAGATGATTATTTTAAGCATATTTGGAACCCCCTCAAAACAAGGGGGGGGGGTGTAAGCAACAAAAAAAAATATATATATATATATATATATATATATATATCGTTTATGAAAAATAAGTACACTGTTATAAAGTTCATTCTTCTCTTAATAATCGCTGAAAATTTCGTATTGATTGGATAATTACCTGATTTTTGGTAGATTTTTAAAAAGATGGTCCGTCAAAAAGCACTTACCTGCTCTCCCCCCTCCCAGTTTTGGCGGTGCCTATATTTATTTATACAGGCATGATAATATTTCGATCTGTAGTTATTAATAACTAACACCGTGTCAGACAAAAACGTCTCTCTTTCCAATATGAACGCCTAATAAAAAACACAGATTTTCTTGCCTGATGAGATCTGAGCTATTAATAACAACAGATCGAAACATTGTCATGCCAGTGTAGAAAAGCTTTTTACATGTTTGTAACAATAAATATTCATATAAATAGCTCTATTTGTGATTGAGCACCATTATTGTTATACCGGTCTTCCTTGAACAGAGGAATTTACACCGATTAGCACTATAAATAGGGTTAGTAATTCCAACACTGGTGAGAGAAAGATGCGACTGCACTTCAACTGCTAGCCGAGTGCCCAGCAGATATACACGCTTTCCTATCTTTGTACATTATTGTTAATACACTTGTTCCTTAACCGAACCTCGACTTCATTGTTCTTATTTTCACTGTTGTTCCACAACACAACAGATTCGGGACAAGGAATCGAAACGATCGTCACTGCAGAGAATCACCAAAAGTGATTGGAATAAAGATTTGTAAAATCTTTACGGCAGAACACCTTCGTCATTTCAACAGATATTTGGATATGCAAGGATTAACAGCGAATTAATTACTACAATAGTAATTTGGTGATGGGAAAAAACTTGCTACCAAAATCTACAGCGAAAAATGCAAATGTTGTCAATTATTTAATTATTGAACACACTTATCAAGTGTTTTAGAAAGGGAAAAAGGGTTCATTTTTTTCGTCACCAGAAGCCATTTTTCCTACGGTAAGAATTTTCTTCTGCAAAGTTAAATGTCCAAAACCAACTAGCAAATACTGTGTAAAGTTATCGTTATTTCGATAACATCTGAGATTTAAAAATAAAAAAACAGAGAAAAAGAGACAGACCGTGAAAAATAATTATTCATGTACGTCATTTGTGCTTAGCAAACACGTAAAGAATTAAGTCATTTTTTGCAAAATGCAAAGAGGGTAAAAATAAAAACTAAACTTTCCTATACGAATTTGTCAGATATTTAAAGCGACGGATTTTATTTTTGCTACGTAGAAACGCGTGCAAAAAAAAAATGTTAAATGTTATATCGCTGGATTGTTTCTAGTAAGACTAGAAATATAGCGTTCAACAAATTAAGTTACAAAAGGGCTGCTAAACTGTTGTTCTTCAAACAAAAGAATTGAGAAAGAAAACTTGGTTGATTTTTTTTTTACTAAGGAATATTTTATTAATACAAGTGTAAATTGTAAACTGAATCCGTATGATGGATGTGAAATTCCAAGATTCACTGTTGGAATTGTTCCAATTCCAGGCAGAGCAAAATCTTGTGTTGCAAAAGCAGCAAATTCAACAAGTAGGAAGAGAAGAGAGATTTAAACAAGCATTTGAAGAAAAAATGCTTCAACAACAGAAACGCTTTGAGGAAATATTGATGAAAACACAGGAGGAACAAAGAAAAATTCTGGAGGCGGCACAGTTACCTAAAACGGACGATAATCATAATGCATTTTCTCAAACAGCTGTGTAGGCCGCTATTGAAAATTTCAATTATAATCCAGAAGACGATGTCACTTTCGTCCAGTACTATAGACGATATGAGGATATTTTTATATCGGATTGTAGTACCTGGTCAGACGCGAAAAAAGTTAGGCTTTTGCTAAGGAAATTAGGAACAGCCGAGCATACAAAGTCCGTGAATTTTATTCTCCCAAAAAGACCAGTGAATTGAGCTTCCAAGAAACAATTACACTACTTACAGAACTGTTCTCTGCAAAAACGTGTCTTTTCCGTAGGCGATATAAATGTATGAATATTATTAAAAGAGAGGGAGATGACTACACTACTTATGCAAGTATAGTGAACAAGCATTGCGCCGATTTTAAACTGGAGGAATTATCAGCAGATAATTTTAAATGTTTAATATTTGCGCAAGGGCTGGTCTTAAATAAAGACGCTGAAATCAGGCGTCGTGTTTTAAATAAACTCGAAAACGAATCGAATTTAAAACTAAAAAACTTAGCGGAAGACTGTGAACAGTTTATTTCGTTGAAACAAGACAGTCATGACACAGAGGAAAGCGGAGTGTCACATATTAAAAAGATCCATCAAAAGAAAAATCGGCTTCAAAAAATAACCAGAGAAAGGAACAGGGAAAAGATCCACCTGGACCATGTTGGAGGTGTGGAAATAAACATTGGTACAATGAGTATCCCTATAAATTCAAACAATGTGACAACTGCCACCAGAAAGGGCATAAAGCATCGCATTGCAGAAAAAAAATCTGGTAGAAAGACATCCATTAAACTTACGAAAATTGAACCTGAGGAACAAAATATCCGGAAATATGTACAGGTCAAAATATTTAAAAAGAAAGTAAGGCTACAACTTGATAGTGGGTCTGACATTTCCATTATTAATATACAGGCATGGAAGAGGCTTGGGAGACCCACTATGATTAAATCACATAAAATTTCGAGAAGCATCAGTGAGGAAAAAATTACCTTGAAGGAGAATTATTGACGAATATCAAACAACTTCTTTGGAACTGATCTGTTCGAAAAGTTTAGACTATGGGATCTGCCTTTAAGCTCATTTTACCAAAAAGCTGAGGATTTGAATGTGAAGGCAGAAAAACTTAAGAGGGAGTTAAAAGAGAATTCCCCAGATGTATTTTCAGGCGGTTTGGGAAGGTGTACAAAAGCGGTAGAAAAATTTGACGTAAAAGTAAATGAACAGTCAGTGTTCTGAAAGAAAAGAAATGTTCCATACACCGCTATAGAACAGATAGACGGTGAATTAGAAAGACTCGAAAACATGGGTGTCATCGGAAAAATTGATCACAGTGAGTGGGCTGCAATAATGGTTTACATCAAAAAGAAGAGTAAGGAGATTCGGGTTTGCGCCGACTTCGCGACAGGCTTAAACAGGGCATTATAAGATCACTATTATCCTCTTCCGAGCCCTGAAGAGATATTTGCGAAACTTAGTGGGGGGAAATATTTTTCTAAAATCGACCTCAGTGATGCGTACTTACAAGTTCCAGTCGATGAGGAGTGTTCAAAGCTGCTATGTATTAATACCCATAAGAGATTGTACAAGGTTAACAGACTTCCTTTTGGGGTCAAAGTCGACCCAGCAAATTATGGACATGATGTTAAATGGGTTGGATTTCGCGCTAGGGTACCTGGACGATGTGTTAATGAAAAGCGCTAGCAAAGAACAACACAAAGCTCATGTAAGCCAAGTATTCAAAAGGATCCAGGATTATGGATTTAAAGTAAAACAGGAAAAATGTACATTTTTCACGGAGAAAATAAAATACTTGATGCAAATCATCGATAAACAAGGAAGAAGGCCGGATCTAGATAGATTGAGTGCAATAAAAAATATGCCTATTCCAGAAAATATTGCGTCTTTACAAAGTTTCTTAGGTTTGGCAAATTACTACAATATATTTGTGCCAAATATGCACAAACTAAGGTCGCCTTTAAATGAACTGTTAAGGAAAGACCAAAAATGGGTCTGGATGCAAGAGCGCGAAGAAGCATTTCGGGAAATTAAAGAGACTTTAACGTCTGACTTGTTTCAGGCACATTATAATCTTAAGCATGAAATTATAGTTGCAAGCGATGCCAGCTCCTATGGCATAGGAGCATGCATTTTCCACAAAATGGATGATGGAAAAGTTAAACCCATAGCACTTTCATCCTGATCACTTTTGCCAGCCGAAAAGAACTACTCACAAATTCAAAAAGAAGCGCTAAGTATTATATTCGCGGTAAAGAAATTGCATCGTTTCCTGCATGGTAGGCAATTTCTGTTACAAACAGACTATAAACCATTATTAACGATTTTCAGATCGAAAAGGGACTACCACAGCATACGGCGAATAGACATCAAAGATGGGGTACCATACTTCTGAATTACAATTTTCAAATGGAGTATGTACCATCTAAAAAATTTGATCATGCAGATGGGTTATCGAGGTTAATACCTAAGCAGACAGAACCATTGGAGGATATGGTAATAGCAGCCATTCAAGCGGAAGTTGAAGTAAAAAATACGTTATGTGACACAATAAGAGAACTTCCAGTAACACTTGATGAGATTAATCGTAAGGCAGAGGTGGACGAATTTATTATACGCACGAAAGAAAGGATCAACAATAACGAACTGGATGAAGAAATTTATTCAATTTGCGATAACGTCCTGTTATATAGCGACAGGGTCGTAATTCCTGCAACATTACAGAAAAGAATGCTCAAGGAATTCCATGTAGGACATCCAGGTATATTAAGAATGAAAAGCCTTATGTGCTCTTTCGTTTATTGGCTAAACATGGATAAGGATATAGAAAGAAAAATCAGGGAGCGTAGAGGATGCGCATTAGCTATGAAAGCTCCTCCGACTCAATTTGGATCGTGGGCAAAACCGGACCGACCTTGGTCTAGGATTCATTTAGATTTTGCGAGACCGCTAGATGGGTTCTACTATTTTATTGTTGTAGACAGCCTATCTAAATGGCCGGAAGTATTAAAATGTAAGAATCCCACATCCGAGGTAACTATCAACTTCATGTATGAACTATTTGCTAGGTTTGGAGTAGTAGACTGCATTGTTACAGACAATGGAACGCAGTTTACGTCTACCGAATTTAAACATTTTTGCGAGGATCATCTAATCGAGCATATAACCATTCCGCCATACCACCCAAAAAGTAATGGACAAGCAGAGAAATTCGTTGACACATTCAAGAGAGCTCTGAAAAAAAGCTAGTGAGTCGCCGACGGATAAGTCAATCTAACACTTTTTACAAGTCTACAGAATCACTTCAAATTCAAACATCAAAATGTCAAAGACACCTGCTGAGGTTATGGTCGGATGCAAAGTTAGATTGATTTTTCACAAGTTGTTACCAAATCAGGATAGGCCAAACATAAAAAAAAAAACGATGACAAATAAACGGTATAAAGTTGGCAAAAGAGTCTTCTACAAGATTCACAAAAATAATAAGGCTTTCTGGGAGTCCGGTATCGTTGAGGAACAAATAGGCAACATGGTCTATATGATTAGGGGGCCAGACTTCGTGCACAAACGTCACACTAACCAAATTTGGAAAAGATACTCGAACAGTGAAGTGACCAGATTGGCCGAGGAGGACATCATGGACACAGTGTTTGATACTTTTCAGGTGCCCATACCAGAGACAGCTCCGGAGAACAGTACGTCCAAGGATGGAATACTGCTGCTATATCTGGGCAGGAGCTGCTAAAAACAGCCTATCCTGCCTTGATAGTGTACAAAATAGACTTTGTGGATTAGTGGGGGATGCCCTTTTCTCTACCCTGCAACCTCTCTCCCACAGAAGAGACGTTGCAAGTCTATCCTTGTTTTATCGTTATTTCTATTGCAGGTGCTCGTCTGAACTCCAATCTTTGGTCCCTCCCTCACCAATTTTTCACGAAAAACACCCGTCTAGCTGAATCCACTAAAAATTTCCACCACTCTTTATCTGTGCCTAAATCAAAACGTGGATTCCATGAACAAAGCTCCTTTCTTAGAACTGTACGCCTGTAGAACTCTGTTCCATCTGCCTGCTTCCCACCTGACTACAACTTGGATGTCTTCAACATTAATAAATTCCTAATGAACCGCCCCCTCTTAAGTAAACACTTCATCAAATCTCCACACTTACGTACTGTACTTGCAATAACCCTTATCCCTGAGTGGCTTCTGGGCCTTGATAAAAAAAACAGAAGATTAAACAGAAAATGGAAATCAACAGAATTGATTAGGGTGACCACAAAACAAAAACGTTATTAATCCCAGAAGGGATATTTTCAAGGGGGGGGGGTTATACCAACCTTCCTTGAACAGAGGAATTTACACCGATTAGCACTATAAATAGCGCTAGTAATTCCAACACCGGTGAGAGAGATGCGACTGCATATCAACTGCTAGCCGAGTGGCCAGCAGATATACACGCTTTCCTATCTTTGTACATTATTGTTAATACACTTGTTCCTTAACCGAACCTCGACTTGATTGTTCTTATTTTCACTGTTGTTCCACAACACAACAATTATTTAAACTCAGTGGATATTGTTTAGATTTTATCATACAAATACATTCTTAACCTAGAATATATATATATACATATATATATATATATATATATATATATATATATATATATATATATATATATATATATATATAGTCTTGGAAGTTTTTAACCTTTAAAACTATACAAAAAACTTATTTTTTATCATTCGTTAGAAAACTATTTAGTCAGTAAGTCATTCAATCACCTTCAATCACTGCATCAACTCTCGAATTCACTATAGTACCAGTAATAATTTAATTTATTTTTTAAGGGATCATTTAATTTAAGGGATATATATATATATATATGTACTTAAATTTATATATATACTAGCAAAAGTACCCGTCGTTGACTGGGTTCAAAAACAGCCTACAGAAAATGGACTCTGATTTATTAAAGTACTAGCAAGGGGTACCCGGCGTTGCCTGGGTGTTTGGAGGTGAAACTCCGGGGGGTGGGGTGAAGTAAGTATGAGGATCGAATCCGAACCCTTGAGGCAAAGTTGTAAATTAAAGTGTGAAAAAAAAAACGTGCGACGTAAACAATTGCCCCACTGTGAGATGCTAACGGAAACACGTTTGAATTTATTTAATTACTTGGATTTAGCAGGTGCTCGTTTTAATGAGTTAATGAGGTCAAGTTTGACTGCGGGATGGTACTTTCATTTACTGCTGAACGCTTCCCCCCCCCCCAAGATGTTATAGGAAAAAGACTAACCCACATGCGGCGAGCGACAAATGTTGAATATTTATCTTCCCGAAATCGAGCAAATTAAATAGACATGCGAGCTTCGTTTTTGTGCATCAAATTTTATCTTAATTCATAATATCACCTTGAATTATACTTTAACATTTTATCCTATTCCAAAACTAGTATATGAACAATATTTTAGCATATATTAATTCTTAAATCAACTAGTTGCAAATGTAAATTCTTCCACCGCATGCTTTTTTATTTACCCCCCCCCCTCCTCTTTTCCATTAACAATGAAATGGAAATTATAGTAAAATTCTTTTTAATTTTTGGGGGGAGTGTAACATTTCAGTAGATTGATAAGCTATAGTACTAACTCAACTAATCATAACTACCCATGTTGGGTCGCAGAAATACCTGGTTTAGGATCCAGGTGTGGGACTAACCCTCTCGGTGCTGATGGACCTGTAGATCTTCTCAAGTTGTCCATCTACAAGGAAAACTCTGAAGCTAACGGACCCATAGATTTCCTCAGGTCATCCCTAGAAGAGGGAAAACTGATGTTAAACCTACGCTACTGACCTCATACGTCTTAGCACCAAGTAAACGGAGGGGGAGGCCTCTTCAATACTGGTCGACAACCTTACTAGAGCTGGTGACGAACAAATTACTGATTTGCAGTACTGCTTAAGTCGCCAACCTAATAAGTCTTTAATTGTCAGCTAACCCGCCACAACATTTCCCGCACCTCCCCACCAATGTATCTAGAATTTGTGTGAAACATTAAACGATTCTTCTGCTCGGTTAATGTCGGCATGTTACTTCCAGAAAAACGGTTAATTAAACTGCAGAAGCACCTCTTAAAAACTATACAAGTTATATAATTGAATATCCCTCGCCAAAAAAAAGAACAAAAAACATAAAATGTTTTTGTAAACCACTCGTGAAAACGTAATCGTTTAGATCAATTAAAAAGCATCAAAAGCTATGTAACAACAAAAAAAATATAAACCACTTTTTTTTTTTAACTTTCTTATTTCAAATGTCTACTAAAGATTCCTCCATGATGTGACAAGTCACTTTACTACGTGAATGTATCATGTAAGAAAAGCGTTAACAAAAGTGGTGAAATGGCGCAAAATGGTCCCAGGATCCAGGGGATAATACCATACAAACGGTAAATTTGCGATGGGTTTAAATGCCAAATTTGTTTTCAGCTGCCTCAAAATCCCCCAAAGACATAAACTAGAATGGTCGGCGTTGTGTTATAGTTAAAATAAACATTTACCATTTATTAAAATTTTCAAAAAACATTATAAACAGGAAGGAAGGTGTGCGAGCCTTTTCTAGTCTTGCACAAAAACACGCGTTCACATCTCAAGCCATATTTCTTGTCATATACATACGCGCACACGTACACACACGTAGATACATTGACGTTCGTGTACACACACACTCACATTCACGTGCATACACACACACGCTAACGTACACACATGTACGCACACATACACGCACATGTATGCACACATGGACAACGTCACTTCCCCTTTAAAGGAAATCCACACATGTGCAAAAGACCACCGGAAACAACTATAAAAGCAAGAAACAAGCTGTTTCCTACCTTTTTCAATTCAGCTTCTAAGCTGAGAGGTCGCGAACCAGCTGTGTCCCTTTTGGGGCCCGCGCACCTCACGCCACCTGCTACTATGTGGGGCAAAAGCTAACAGACAGTGCGTACACTTTATACACTTTCTCTCTCCATGACCTGGATTGACTTTCTCGCTCTTTTTTCCCCTTTTGCTTTGGTCCATCAACCAGACAACTCTTCTACAACTTGTGCCTGCGAACACCTCCGCGTAGCTGACTGCTAACATAGCGCGCAGCTTAACTGATGTCAACCCTCTCTCTCCTTCTCTTTCTACATGCCAGACTGCCATTTCTTGTTTCTCTACTCCATTTCCTTCTATATCCACCACACCACAACAAATTGGTGACACCCGAACGTGAGATGAACACGCATTTCCTTCTATACTACAAGTCTTGCAACAAACTGGTGACCACGACGAGACGTGAAACGAACAAGCATCGTGACCCTACCTTTTTTAAATTAATTGTTTTGAGCAAGATGCGCATTTTATTTGATAAAAAAAAACGAACATTTCAACAAAGAAAAACAAGTGAACTACTACTGACAGGAATAACTACTACAAGCAACAATGATGAAACCCCTCGTCAGACTCGGCAGAAAAATAAACACGGAGTTGTCGACTTCATACTGAATATAAAGAAAAATTTGAGCTCGACAAACATTTTTCACGGTTTCCTGACATTACCCTGCAACAAACGCGAGGAGCAAAATCCCATAGGCCTATACACATCCTCTCCCATGCAGCAGACGCAACAACAAAGAAACAATTACAGGACATCCCTATCAACACATAGGAAGAAGTTGAATCAACAATACGAGTTGAGATGCACCATGCACACTGATAAACTCACAACTAGAAGTTTCATTGACAGCCGGCAACCACACTCACTGTTCAACACGAACGAATGCACAACAAACGCCCGTACAGACAATGTACGCACACTACCACAGACTCACTTGCGAAGACACCATCAACTTGACACACGACGTCAACATGAAGCAAAAATTTTCCTTCCAAATGAACAATTCACTTCACTATCCACATGGCAGCACACACACAAAAAAAAAAAAACAAATGTCACCCTAAAAAAAGAGTAAACGCCTTTTCCACGTGTAAGTAAATACTTTTTTTGTATGAAAACACTCTGTTTTTGACGTTTTTTTAAACAACCACACCAACAGCAAAAAAACAGGACAAACAGTCAACTGCCCAAAACATTACATAAAAAAAATATATATATACACTGCGTACTTTTTCCCCTGGGATGGGGAGTATTGTGCGAGCCTTTTTTAGTCTCGCACAAAAACACGCGTTCACATCTCAAGCCATATTTCTTGTCATATACATACGTGCACACGTACACACACATAGATATATACACATTCGCATGCATACACACACATGCTAACGTACACACATGTACGCACACATACGCGCACACGTATGCACACATGGGTAACCTCACTTCCCCTTTAAAGGAAATCCACACATGCGCAAAAGACCACCGGAAACAACTATAAAAGCAAGAGCAGTAAGCTGCTTCCTCCTTTTTTGACGTAGCTCCCAAGCTGAGCGGTCAGTGAACCATTCGCCCTTTTTGGGGCCCGCGCGCCCGCACGCCTCATATCACCTGCAACTGTGTGGGGCAAGAGCTAACATATAGTACATACACTTTATACGCTTTCTCTCTCCATGAACTGGATTGACTTTCTCACTCTTTTTTCCCTTTTGCTTTGGTCCATCAACCAGACAAGTTCGCGTCCACAGCTAGTGGCCTGAAGACATTTCCATGTGGACAAGTACCAACATGTGCGTGCAGCTTTACTGATGTCAGCCCTCTATCTTTTTCTTTGTCTACACGCTGGACTGCCATTTCTCGTTCCACTACATTACTCACTCCTCTTTCCACGCGCGGACATGAACACGAGTCACACCTAAAACATTCATTTTTCAACAGAAAATAAACGACATGTTTATTTTATCTAGCAATTGGGTTTGTTTCCTTCTTTCCATTCGTTTCATTATTTTCTTTTGTAGTGAGTTAGGGTATTTATATCCTGTCCCGCAACAAAGTTATACAAAAGTGTTAACTAGCAAGGAGGCCTGACGTTGCTCGGGATTGAATGAGGATCAGCGAACGGTCCACACTTTCAATATTTTTTTATCGTCATCAAAATCGGTGAAATCGCCCATCTTTCAATCAAATTAAATCAATCGATTGCCTGCTCTAGTTGGGAACCCACTACGATGCATTGGGAGGAAACTTCACATTCTTTCCGCAGTGATTTGCTCCACCATACTTGTCTTCCTTTCATCAGATTTATTCTATTATTAATTAGCGATATTTATCAGAGGCATTCCAATAAAAAAAAACTTATTTAAGAACACTTCCAGGCGCATAAAGTACACTTGTGTGAAATTTCGGAGTCTATAGAAAATGAAATTTCTCACGCACGCGCGTGCTTTTTGGAATATGATATTTTCGTTTCGCCATGAATACGTACATCATACAGATTTTTCTTTATTTTTGTTTTTTTTTAATATAGGGAGAATTTTAGACAAGAACCAAATCAATCCCTTAAAAACACGAAAATTTTCCAACTGTGCTGCTTGTAATGTTATGTTATTTTTTTAGATGAGGGATTATTGTGCCATCGATCATTTCGTATTGAGTCGGACAAAAATAATAAAGAATGTTTTATGTTTATTTTGCTTTCATTTTTATTGCGTATTGCAGTCTACGGTATGTTTTATTTAGAAAAATGATCACTTCCGGAACATATCTGGTCTTAATGTCCCATCAACTAACAAGGCGGCCATTCTTGTAACTATCAATGAACGGTTGTGGTATTCACAAACTGTTTTTTTTTTTTTGATTGTTTTTGTTTTTGTTTTTTTGTTTTGTTTTTGTTTTTTTCTCTCTTTTTCCTCCAAGTAACTTTCACTAAAACTTAACAGTGACAGTAACTATTTGACGTTTCCTCAGGAGTTTCTTTTCTTTTCTTTTTTTTCTTTTTTTACTTTTTTTTTTTTTTTTTTTTTTTGTCTCAGTATTTTTAAACTTTTTGACTGGAACAATTTCGCTTCGCTTATTTTGGGTTTCCAAAATAATCCACCCATATTTTTATGATTTAGAATTACATTTTTAAAATGTCGTTGATTTAGGGTATCACAGTTTTCATTTCAACGAATATTCGATCTATAATACAGAGTGCAGTTGTCAGTATCTGTGCCTATGTTTGCATGTCCAACTAAAATTTAAAAACTACAAAACAAGTACTCACGAAGTTAACTTTTTATTGATAAGTTACCCCGGTTGAATAATATACAAATTTTTAAAATATTCATTTTTTTTTTATATTAAACTGGCATATATTTCATCAGGGGTATCAGTTTTCCAGCCATGATTTTTAATCAAGGAGTTACTTTCCTGATGCCGACCCATTCCTCGAAGAATCTATAAAAACGAAATGTCTGCGTGCTTAAGTGGGTGTATGTCCAGACACAGGAATTGGCCAAACAGAAAAAGAGAGTATTTAGTTCTCTCCCACTGCAAGAACTGTGATACCAGGGTCGGAAAGTGGGATTAAGAAGTCAGTTCCCTAGAGGAGGGGCACTTTGACTTGCAAAAACTGCCTGAGCACCCTCGTCGGTATTCCCCGGTGAGGGCACCTCAGGTGATTAGCAATAAACTAACCTCTTCTTAAAGAGCCAAAGCAAAGCCCGGGAGGGTGGACAGAACTTTTACACCCACTGCAAAATCAACAGGGACCGGATCATTTCTGAAGTGGTCTGATCTCTGTTGATTTTGGGGGTCCAGAATAAAAATCTCTAGCCGCAGGTCAAGAGAAAGACGGGGTTGAGGAAAGGGAGGGTTAAATTGTAATAAGAGGGAAGAGAAAAATAGAGAAAAGATGAAAGTTTAAATGTTACACTTTTGCTCCGGGCAATGCTTTGGGCTCATCAGTTAGACATATCCAAACTTGGGATTCGAAACTCAAACCATTTGCTCAGGTGGCAGAGTGCTCACCTCGCATGTAAGAGGCTCGGATTTCAAATCCCGAGTTCGGGTATGTCTAATTGATGAACCAAAATGAGAGGGAAACTCGAGTCTTGGACTACCAGTTTTTTGGCTGTCATGGCTCTTGTACGCTGCGACGCTGTTTGGCTGTGGAAATAATTATATAATCTCTCACATTCTGAATTATATATATATATATATATATATTGACAACATTGAGCCTGGTTAGTACTAGATGGGTGACCATTTGAGAATTCTAGGCACTGTATATGCTCTCCACTTATCTCGGCACTTGTTTCCAGTCGTCTTGTACATACACTTCACTTGCCACTAGTATTTAACAATGTCCACTCAGGAAAAGTGTGGTTGGAGATTGCATGCCTCCTGTCACAAACATTTCACATACAGGCACCCTTTCGTGGGTATCCATAGTCTGTTAAAGACTGAAGGAACCTGTTATACACACACACACACACACACACACACACACACACACACACACACACACACACACACACACACACACACACACACACACACACATGCACACACTCCCTCTCTCTCAACACACACACACACACACGCACACACACACAGTCTCTCTCTCTTCACACACACACACAAGCACACACTCTCTCTCTCTCTCTCTCTCTCTCTCTCTCTCTCTCTCTCTCTCTCTTTCTCTCTCTCTCTTTCTTTCAAATGTTTTCAATTGTTACCAAGAAGGAAACAAGGAGTTGGAGCTTCGTTGGCAGTGTGGAACCAATAAGGTTAAAAACTCTTTCTTGAACTCTGTCCAAGAAAGAGTTGTTAACTCTGTCCAAGAGGAAAAGACCAGTAGTTGGTGCACGAACCCAGATATGGTAACATGCTTGGACGAATGGAGTCTTTACAGACAGAGATACAAGATCTGTGAGTATTTTGAATAGTTTTCTAGTTCGGTAGATGGAAATCACTTTCTTTGCAGCAAACTTGGCAATATCTCCTATGTGTTTATTCCAAAGCATCCATTTTTGCCACCATTCGACTACAAAATGAAAGTTATTTTTTAAGGATTTAGCCATTGCTTCCTTGTATATGAGTGTGTTCAATTTTTTCCGACGTCGAGAATAGAGAGGGGGTGCCATCAGCAAATATACCCCCACCCTGGAAACAACTCCTGTTACTGTTTCTTCTGTTATTGTAGCTGTTGATGTTGTTGCTCAGTATTGTTCATTCATTTCGTATGAATCAGATAATTATTGTTGGCATTCGTTTCTCCCGATATCTTTCTAGCTAGAATTATTAGTTTTTTTTATTTATTTTTTTTTATTACATTTTCACCCCAAACAAGGCACATTGCCACTTTGGTGTAGGGGGCTACTATCAGGGGAAACATCTACTGGGGTACTATGTAGGGATTAGGGCAGCGAGATGTTGGTTCACGTTGCACTTGAACTTATGCATGTCAGTACAGTTGGGGAAGCAGTAACCTGGAATGGAATTCCAAAGTCTAGCAGTTCTGGGGAAGAAACTACTGGAGTAGAAAGATCTTTTACATCTAGGGATCTCTACAGTGTGGGGGTGGGATTTTGCAGCTTGTCGGGTCTGTCGAGGGTGTTCACGTCGTGGGGGCACAAGTGCTTGCAGTTCTTCAGAGCATTCACCATTATAATACTTGTAGAACAGGCAGAGGGATGGAACGTTTCGATGATGGGACAGAGGCTGAAGTTTAGATGCCAGTTTAGGGCCTATCAGATTTGCGACTCTCTTTTGAACCCTGTCAAGGAGCGAGAGACTAGTAGCCGATGCACCGGCCCAAATATGGCAGCAATACTCCATACATGGGCGAATAGTGGCCTTATAGAGGTACAGGATACTTTCGGGTGTTAGGAGTTTTCTAGCACGGTAGAGAGAGCCCACCTTCCTTGCAGCGGCCCTGGCAATGCCCTCGATATAATTGTTCCAACTCATGTTTCCTGTGAACGTTAGGCCAAGGAGCTTGAGAGACGTACTCTCAGATAAAGAGTCGTTGGCCATTGCTATAGGTGGTAGAGAAGGTTTCTTGTAATTATTGAATGAAACCAGTTTTGTCTTGGTGGCATTGAACGTTACCATCCATTTTTGTCCCCATTCCACTACTGATTGGAGGTCATCCTCTAGTGTTTCTGCCATTACTTTAGATATATGTTCATTTGTTTTCCTGTCGTGCCTGCTATAGAGTGTGGTGTCATCAGCATATATACCCATCTCTGAGGCAATTTTGTCGGGGAGGTCATTTATGAATATCAGGAACAGCAGAGGTCCAAGGATAGATTCCTGGGGCACTCCCGCATTTATATCATATTGTTTAGATGTACGACCGTTGAGGACAACCTGGATTTTTCTCTTATCTAAGAAGGATTTAATTACGTTAAGTATTCTACCAGTGATACCGTAAGATCTAATCTTTCTGAGGAGACCCTCATACCATACCCTGTCAAAAGCCTTAGATATATCTAGAGCTACCGCTCTGCCCTCTCCCGCTTTGTCCAGTGAATGGTATATGCGTTCAGAGATTACAGTGAGGATGTCTGCCGTGGAACGGGCTTGTCTAAATCCATATTGATGGTCGGTCAGAAGTTTAGCATCTGTAAGGTGCTGGACTAGAGCATGGTTAATTAAGGTCTCAAATATTTTGGCAAAAGGTGGGAGGAGGCTAATAGGGCGATAATTTAATGGGTCAGTTCTTTCGCCAGAATTCTTGAATACTGGTACCACAGAAGCAGTTTTCCAACAGCTCGGAAAGCAAGATTCATTAAGGCATTTGTTGTAGAGTTTGGAGAGAACTGGAGCTACTTCGACTGAGCACATTTTTAATAGCACAGCTGGGATGAGGTCGGGTTCACATGCTTTGGAAGTGTCAAGGTTTTTTATGATAGCATGCACCTGAGCAGGGGTAATTATCAGATCGTCTAGCGTGGCATCTGTCCGCATAGGAAATTGAGGTAGGGGGTGGTTTAGAGGGTCCAGTGTGGAGTTTGAGGCAAACCGACTGGCAAGCATGTTAGCCTTCTGAGCAAAGAACCTCGTGATTGTTGATTAGTGGGGGAATTGTTGATTGCCCATTATTTACTACACTGTTGTAGATTTTCCAGAAGTCACGAGTTCCTAGTTTTTGTGCTTCGATGCGTTTTTTTAGTGGTTTCCGTAAATTCCCTCTTAGCTGTCGCTATTTCTTTCTTAACGTTACTTCTAGCTTCTATGTACTTCTGTCTGTTTGAACTGGACTTATGTCGGTTAACCCTGCGGAATGCATGCTGCCTTTGAGCAATGGCAGTTGCGGAAGTCGAAGTAAACCATTGGGGAGAGTGGGGCTTGCTATAGAATTTCTGCATGGGAACATGCACTTCGATTGCAGTTTTGAACCATTCAGTGGTCTTGGTTGCACACTGTTCAGCAGGAAGAGAAAAAATATTTCCCCATGGGGCGTCTCTGATAAGATCTCTGATAGCTTCCCAGTCAGCCTTTTTATAATATCTCATTGTTTTGAGCACTGGCTCTTCAGTTTTAGGTCTAGAGTTTAGGGCGATTTCAACCATTATCACCGCATGATCAGCGTTCCCAAGTGGGCTGTCGGCTTTCGTTACACAATCATCAGGAACTGTGGTCAAAAACAGATCTAATAGTGATGCGTGTTGTTTTTCCTGATCAGGGAAGCGGGTTGGAAAAGTAACAATTTGCGATAGGGAGTGAGATACAGAGAAGCTATGAGTTGCGCTGCCTGCTGCATCTGTGTAAGTAGAGAATCCAAGCCAGTTTTTGTGATGGACATTATAGTCGCCAAATACATGTACTTGGGCGCTAGTGTCGAAGGAGAGTGCTGTGTCTATGCTGTCAGATATTTTGTTTATTATGGTGCAGTCTTGGGTCGAGGGAGAGCGGTAGAGAAAGTAAAAGTAGCTAATGTTGTGTTGCATGATTAGTCTAAAGCACATAAAGGCTTGATCATCCGTTTCTAGGTTTGTTTCTCTAGTCAAGGGAAGGGTATTACGAATGTAAACTCCAAGTCCGTGCATATGTCTGTCAGAGTCCTTACGGCAGAGTGGGAGATATCCAGGCATGTTAAAGTAGTTAGAGGGGATGGAGGAGTGTAGGTTAGTCTAACTTAGTGCTAAGATATCCGGGGTATTAGTTAGGAGAAATGCTTCAACATCAGCTAAATTAGTTCTAAGCCCACGGATATTTGTGAATGCAAGCCTCAAGGGAAGAGGCAAGTTGGATTTGTTTGACCCTAAGCCTGGTTTAACCTTATTTTTAGATTGTACTGTCATCATGTTTTTTAACGAGTTTCACTTGGGTTAAGGGAAGCCGAACAGGAGGTTATGCAGAATATCACACATGCATCACAAGTAGACCATCAGCTGACCCTCCATCAACTAGGACTGTGGCCTCAGGAAAGCCCACCGGGGATGAGTGTAGGGTCCCTTTCCATGCACGCCATGGCACTGCAAACATCCCGATATTATTCAACTGTTGATGGAGCAGCCGCTCTAAGCGCTACCAAAGAGTTAGGGCACCTGTACTGCCAGTCGGAAACAGCAGCCAGTAACTGTCAATCCGGTACCCTCAACCCATCAGAGGAAGGTCAACCCAATCTAATTGCTCAGGCATATGTGGTACTCAAGCATTCTCAAGTGCCCAGCTTTAGGGGTGGGGTGTGTCGGGAGTGGGGAAACGGCGTTCATTGCCCTATACAAGAAACAAGATCTACCAATGGGTGTTTCTGTCGAATCACTGTGATAGTGTCTCTGCGCCTGACTAATAGGCAAAGAAGGAGTATGGAAGCCGGGCGATAGGCAGGACCTATCTACTCCTTAAGCAATTTAGGTTTGCAAACCGGTAATTTGTTTGAGTCACCAGCTCTAGGAAGGTTGTCATCCAAGACTGAAGAGGCCTCCCTCCTCTTTGGTTTAGTTTCAGAGTTTTCCTTCTCCTAGACGGATGATCTGGAAAGATCTACTGGGTCCGTCACCACTGAGAGGGTTTGCTCCGCGCCTGGGTTCTAATCCAGGTATTTCTGCGACCCCGCGTGGTTAGTTAATGTTGTTGGGTTAGTTTGTAGAGGTTATATCTGCTAAATAGTTACACTCCTCAAAGTGGATTAGGGACATCGTTATTTCATTGTTACTGGATAAAGAGGTTGAGTAGAGCTCATGCAGTGTAAGCAACTATGATTGTAAGGAGGCTTGTTAGGAGATAATGTGGTTTGAGGCTTTCTCTTTTGTATATATATATATTTTTTATTATTTTTTTCCTTTTATTTATTTTTTTTTATTCATGTGAGCTTGGGTCTAGTATAATATTAGAGTGTGAGTAGGTGTTAAGAATTGAACTACGAGTTGTGCCCAAACTATATTTTAGATGATAGCAGGGCATGAGATGCGGGTAAAACAGTAAGTTTTGAGTAATGTGTAATTTGGTAAATAGATATATGGGCTGGTTTTAGTAGGTAACCTGGTTAAAAAAGGGCATTACTATGCTTCCATTTTCATTGTTACTGGGAGAGGGTATAGGTAAAAATTCGTGCAGTGGAAGCAGCTAAATTTGCTACAGTATTGGACTGAGAGAGACGAGTTAATGTATGGTTAGATATAGTTTTGTAAGTTTAGGAATGGATGATTAGATATGGTTTAGTAGGTTTAGGATTAGGATAAAGTGTTAGGGTATGATTTACTTGCTACTAGAAATTCTGATTTGGTGCCCAAACCGAATATTTAGAAAGACTGAAAGATAAGATATGCTCAGTATAGATACAAGAGAACATTTGATATGGAGTACAGTTATACCTGATAGATATAGGTTATTGCATATTTTGTAAATATAGTTAAATATAGATGGATGGATAAGTAGTATTGTATACGAATGCATGGAATTTTAGACAATTTGAGTAAGTTGCCTTTAGACTACAACGAAGGAGAATGACTTCGCCTTTCTCTTGATATCCGGAAGTTTTTATTTCAATGAGTACCGGTTTAGTTTGTGTAATGATTATTGCAATACTATCTCTTAATAAAGAGATATTAATGGTTTCTGTTCATTATAGATTACTTTAAGTCTGTGTATAGGACTATGGCTAGTAAGTATTTACTTAGAAGCTTGGTTATGGGTTAGGAGTTTTAATCAGGAGCATGCCTAGGGAATTTGGGTTGTTAATGGGTATCGATTTACGAGTTTGTTAGGGTCAAGGGCGGAGAGCAAGGACCCCTCTAAGTTACGTGAAACGGATTAGGTTTAGTGGCAACTTGAGAATTAGAGCAGTTTGATTTGTTAGTGATCAGGAGAAAGAGAATTTAAGTAAAAAATAAAAAGGTTTGTCATGCAAAACAGACAATGCAGTCATCTTGGAGGTAAAGTATCTATAGGGGGTACTTAGTATACAACCAGCAGTATTTTTCAGTTTTGAGAGGAATTTTAGGTACAATAGTTTCTGGAAAGACATTGGGAAGAACAATATGAAGGTGACTAACATCCCTAAATTAACATATTTCTATGAAGCGAACTGTATTCGAACTTGGCACACCTAGGTTGTCAGTCCGTGTCATTAACTACTTAGCTACAGTCACTTTCCTGATGCTGTTAATAAACTATCTCTTTTCTTAAGATTGGCTTGAAGAAATATCTCCATGGGACAAACGTCATCAATAAACTTGACAACAAGTGAAAAGAATAAGTATATAAATATTTTTGTAATGTGTAGACATAGCGGCCTAGAAAGCAAATGTCCATTGAGTTCTTAGAATGTGTCCAACAAGTTTCGTAAATGATGTTTATGGCAATGATTTTATGCGGACTGAAGAAATAAAAATATTCTAACTTGTCATGAGGCTGGTTGACAATTAGAGGTCCAGGCGCTTTGTTGGACTAAGATCGTACTAGTAGAACGCTTGTTGTTGACATTTCCAACTCAGCAGTGACATATTATGATTTGCAAAGATGCGTGGTGCCTTTTTGTAAAGTTTCTAATTACAGCACAGCCCCAAATAAATGAGATTTCCATTACCCCCTTCATAAAAAGAAAAGAAATAATTGTGCAATGTGTAGATACGGCGGCCTAGAAAGAAATGACCACCGAGTTCTTAGAATGAAGGAACCTGTTATACACACACACACACACACACACACACACACACACACACACACACACACACACACACACATATATATATATATATATGTATATATATATATATATATATATATATATATATATATATATATATATATATATATATATATATATATATATATATATATATATATGTTGCTTGTTTTGGTTTTAGCGATATATTTTTGAATTAATTCAATTATTTACAAAAGTGCATTTATACCTAAATGCGAGTTGGGAATAATTTTCCCTTTAACCAATTTGGTACCCCCACATGGGGAGCGGTATATATATATATATATATATATTATTTTTAAAATATATATATAAAATATAATTAAAATATAATTTTTAAAATATAATTTTTAAAATATAATTATCCACTATATATTTTAAAAATTATATATATATATATATATATATATATATATATATATATATATATATATATATATATATATATATATATATATATATATATATATATATATATATAAATTCCAACAATTTCCCAAGTTTACAAATTGAATAATTCTGTAAACTTAAATCAAGTGTAAATATAAATATTAATAATATTTAAATGACAATTCTTACCAGATGAAAAAAGCTCAATATTTGAGATAGAGCATTTATATAAGGAATTCAATATAAACTCTATGAATTATAAATTACAACAATCAACAAGGAATACAAAATTATAAATTATATTATATTATATAAGGAATTCAATATAAACTCTATGAATTATAAATTACAACAATCCAACAAGGAATACAAAATCTTTAAAATTTTCCTTATTCCATAAAATTTCAAAGAATGGCTCTTATGCCCACAGGAATGTAGTTAGCAAAATGATATTCCATAGGCGGTCTATAAATTTTGGTGGTTAGTACATAAATTGAAAACTAAAAATCTATATATCTATAACATTAAATGTGTGTGTGTGTGTGTGTGTGTGTACATTTCCCTATGCAATAACTCTGTCAATTTTAAGTCTACAGGCTCGAAATTTGATATACAGGGTACTGAGATTTGGGAAATTCTTTGTAATCCGTTTTCGGACAGAAATTTGGCTGTTAAGGGATCAAAGTTCAACGATTTTACCTTTGAGAACTCTACTAAACTCCTCCGCCAATTTTGGGTCTAAACACTTGAAATTTTAGATATAGGTTCCTTGGACATGGATCTAACTCAATAACTTGATTTGAGCCCAAAACAAAACATGTTAAGGGATCATAATAGGGGTCAAAGTTAAAAAAAATTGACCGCTTTTTTTTTTTTGATCAACATACACCTCCAAACACCCGGGCAACACCAGGCTGAAATGCTAGTTATGAAAAAAGTCATAATTGTATCGATAATGGATAATAAGCCAAATATGTCCAAGGATGGAATACTGTTGCCATATCTGGGCAGGAGCTGCTAAAAACAGCCTATCCTGCCTTGACAGAGTACAAAATAGACTTCGTGGATTAGTGAGGGATGCCCTTTTCTCTACCCTGCAACCTCTCTCCCACAGAAGAGACGTTGTGAGCCTATCCGTTTTATCGTTATTTCCATGGCAGGTGCTGGTCTGAACTCCAATCTTTGGTCCCCCCTCACCAATCTTTCACGAAAAACACCTGTCTAGCTGAATCCACTGTGAAAAATTTCCTCCACTCTACATCTGTGCCTAAATCAAAACGCGGATTCCATGAACAAAGCTTCTTTCTTAAAACTGCACGCCTGTGGAACTCTGTTTCGTCTGCCTGCTTCCCACCGGACTACAACTTGGATGTCTTCAAGTCCAATGTTAACAAATTCCTAATGAACCGCCCCCTTAAGTAAACACTTCATCAAATCTCCACACTAACGTAATGTACTTGCAATAACCCTTATCCCTGAGTGGCTTCCGGGCCTTGATAAGTGGTGATCACTGTGTAAAAAAAAAAAAAAGATATTCCAAATGGATTCCAAGGTCGATGAAGAAAAATTGAAAAGTCCAATGAAAAGGTTGATTGGTCAGTTGTAGAAATGCACATGAAATAATCTGATGAAAATAGTGATGCTCCAAGTGTTTTAGTGGCAACTATGAATGAATTCCAAAAGCAAAGATGGCAGTAGTAGTAGTAGTAGTAGTGGTGGTGGTGGTGGTGGTGGTGGTGGTGTGAAATATACATATTTCAATAAGCACTTGCATTCTTCTCCAAGAAGGTCGACAGGCTAACCAAATTGCACATAAAACCTAAACAAAAAATTTTATTTCTGAATTTTTGAGATGAGGATTGATAATTTGCTTTATTTGGATTCTTCGTACTACTGTTCTCATCTGGAGTGTTATTTTCACAACGTTTCAGTTGTGTGATTTATAGTGGTAAATAGTAATATTGTACATCAAAAAGCAAAAATAGATTTAAGGCTCCAAAAATTAATTTTAGGCCTTTCCGCAAGGCATAGTTGATAAAGTACTTGGTAAAATTCAGTTGTAAGTTATAGTCTTCTGGAGGTTGAAGGTTCAATCCTCAGTGCAGGCAACAAGTACTTAAAAATACAATTGAAAATTACTTAGGACTTCTACCCAGTCATGGATGACAGAAAAAAAAGCATGTTACCCATGTGGATTAAATAAATGGTTCCATTCGAATTCTGTATGGATTATCGAATTCGACAAAAAGATTCCCGAGTTTGACAGAAAAATTCCAGATTTCAACAAGATACACGTGAAGAAGGTCGGCGATTATATCGACCAAAACTTTGTGAAAATAACACTCAAAATGAAAACAGTAGTGCGAATAATCCAAATAATACAAATTAATTTTACAAGGGTAGTTTAAAAAATAAAGCTTCCTATCTTTTTAAACTTAAAACATTGAAGAGTTACGAAGACGGGAATGATACAATTAAAACGAGCAACCTTTTGTGCTTCAAAATTTATTTTTCTACATAGTTACACCATTCTCACATACTTTTTGTCAGGGGCTCAATGGTGCATCTCTGCTTCTAATACACGTCTATGGCAAGGGTTGCTTTCTTAAGAGTCTCACACTGTCAATATCTGCAACAGAGAGAGATGAAACTTTCGGGTCATGAATGCATAAGCTCAGTCATCATAACAATGCAATTTGCAATCTACTCTCCTCCATTCAGGCGGAATTTTAAAAAATAGGAGGCATTACTTTTGGAACGCTCCTTGTATGTTACAGGACTGGTAGAGGTCGTGTCATATCAACCAATAATCGAATAAAGACTTATAAATAAATAAATTCTAGGGTAGGAGCTGCTTAGTGGCTTATTCTGCTTAAAATAGAGTACTGTTGCCACATCTGGGCAGGAGCTGCTCAGCGCGCCGTATTCAGCTTTGACAGAGTTCAAAACTGGCATCGAAACTTAGTTGATGATGCCCTTTTCCGTTCCCTGTAACTGCTTTCCCACAGAAGACAAGTTACAAGGCTGTCTCTGCTCTGTTGTTATTTTCATGGCAAGTGCTCATCTGAGGTCCACTCTATGGGTCCCCCTTGCCAAACTTTCACAAAAAAATACTCGACTAGCTACAACCACTATCAACAATTTTCCCTACTCTTTATCTGTGCCTAAATCTAAATGCAGATTCCATGAACAAAGCTTCTTTCCTAGAACTGCCTGCCTGTGGAGCTCTGTTCTACTGGCCTGTTCCCAGCCGATTACAATATGGTAACATTCAAGTCCTATGTAAACAAGTTTTTGTTGTTGAGTCGCCCTCTTGAATAATCAAATTTTACCCAATCTACACCATTAATGATTACTACACTATCATCTTACATTCATTAACCGTTATCCTCGAGTTGAGTTTGGTCTTGATAAATGGTGACTTCTTTGTAAAAAAAAAAAAAAATTCTTTCTTCGTTTTGACACCGATTAGCTGCCGATTAGTTAAGCCTCTGCTTTTCTCCCCCCCCCCCCACCACCGCGTATTAATAATACAGACACACCTAAACAAGTGTTTGCGTGAGTGACGTCATTCATGACTTGATGCAAAACAATACACTTTACTCGCAAAAATAAATTTGATGACTGCAGTGGATTTTTACAACCACTTGAACTTCTAAATCATCGCATACTTGTGGGAGTGTAAGCCGTGATATACTTTAATGCAAACAGATAGGTGCATACATATAGTAGACTGGTAATTTCATTTCTACTTTTTGTACCCATGAATCACCACTTATCAAGGTCCAAAAGCCACTCGAAAGTTAATGAGTTTATCAGGTAAACAGTGAAGCAATACCGTGCAATTATTACGGCATAATAACGTTGACACGCCGGTACCCGTTAGATCACCAAAGTTAAGCAACGTTGAATCTGGTCACGACTAAAATGGGTGATTATTTTGGAATTCAAGGAGCTGTATGTGCTCTCTGCTTATCTTGGCTTTATTTCCCGTCGTCTAGCACTCCTTGTCACTGGACTCAAGCAGTGCCAATTCAGGAGAGGTGTGGTTTGGAATTGCGCAACCCTTGCATCACAATTACGTACACAACTATCCTTACAAGGAGTATCCATTGTCTCTTGAGACTGAATGGAGGCATTGAATCGGTAACGATGGGCGAAACTGGGCAGAATTTAATCAGTTAAGAGGACGGTTCAACAATAATTTATTTACATTGGACTTGAAAACGACTATGCTATAATCAGCTGGAAAGCAATGCAATTGTTTTCCACGAATGTGTAGTTCTTGGAAAGAAACTCTGCTCATGGAAGTTCCGTTTAGATCTGGATACACAAAGAAAGAAAAGGAAATTATTTTCAGCATTTGCAATCAAACGGGTTTTTGCTGTGAATGTTAACACTTATTGTTGACTAGTTTTTGACCTTGAAGTAATATTTTATTTTATTTATTTATTTATTTTAATTATTTTTAGCTGCTTACATCAAGTGGATTCATGCGTTGTCTGGAGCGATTTCCATATAAAGAAATTGATTTAAAAAAAAAAAAAATCACCACAAATGCTCCACACAATCATTCCATTGTAACTGATTTGTCCTTAGGATAGCTGAGTCAGAAACATTATATAAACTCTTGAAAGACTTCTAAACGAATTGAATTTGAAAATTAACTAGAGTTTTACTATCAAAACCAGATAAGACGTATCATAACTGATGTGTACTTTTCTGAACTTATTCTTTTGTCTCAGCGATAAAAAAAAAAAAGAAAGAAAGAACAGAAAACAGTTCCCAGCGAATGAAAGTGTGTGACCTCTGGGTTCAGACAGCTACCTTGAGTGGTGCTGTCATTTTTGGTGAGAGCCATGGTAAAATTGGATTCCTGTCAGGGCAAATAAAAATTCATTTATGATTACCAGATAAAATGTGATCTCTATGATCGGACACTTGTGGTGCATAACTAGTCACGAAAGAGACCGAATAAAACAAGGAAGTTTTCATAAAAACGAGGATGTCTTAATTTAAGTATAGAAGCCACAATACAATAGGAAAATTTAGTTTCTCTAAAGTAAGGAATAATAGAATATAATTAATCCTGAGAAAGGAGGAAAGAAAAATGGATGAAATTTTTTACATACGTCAATCAGATTGTGTATATAAATGTTTGGTGCTTGTCAATTATTTCCTCAATATTAAGAAACAAAAATAAAAAAAAATCTGTAAAATATACATATCCGTGACAAAAGAAAAATATCATATGATTAAGAAAGAAGAAGAATCTCAAGAAACAAGGAAGATAAGTCAACAATAATCTAAACATGCAAGGTGTTTGTTGTAACGTCTATGAATTTCCATTAGTCACTTAAAAATGATTCTCTATAAAACTACTTGACAAATTTAAGTGATGTTTAGAATATGATTTTTTCTTTTTTTTTTTTTTGCAGATGCGTATATCATATAGAGTTTTCTTTACTTTTGGTATTTTAATATAGAGGTACTTCTGGATAATAATTGAGACGTGCAGGATTTCATCAGTCTAGTCATTAACCATCACTGAACGTTATGGGCAAGGCTATGTGGTGTTGGTTAATGATATAGACCGATGACCTGAGCATGTCTAGATCGAGTACAGTCGGTTCCATAGCACAACTTAAACTTATGGATGTTGGCAACCTTCAACTATATCACTAGAAGAATTGCTGTAATTTATGTCAATAAGTTGTACCATTCTGATTAATCATACTCTACTGAATAACACAGTACTTGCAGAATCTCCTGATCCCATATTAAGCTCGACCATGTATCACACCCAACTATTGTAGAAGAGGCAGATATAAGAGTTGACTCTGAGTTATCTTATGGATCTCATTCACAGATCAACGCCACCAGTCTGCATACGTCTATGTAGTAATTAAAAGAACTGACAGAGCATGTCAGTAAGCCATGACTACCTCAATTCACCATCCAAAGTACATAGACTTCTTTTTAGAGAAACACAGCAGCCTAGAAAGAAAATGTCTGCTGATTTAGAGTATTTTGTATCACACTATTACTGTTTATTAACCCCCAAGCAAGGCACAAGTGCCACTAAGTCGTAAGTGGCTACTATTTGCGACCAGACTTGGAGCGATACTATGTAGGGAGTTGGGCAGCGAGATATAATAGTTTCAGTTTTAGGTATTGAACAATAATACCGAACACACAGCACAAATAGGCCATTAGACCATGGGATTGCTGCCTCGGAAAAGCCCACCAAAGATGAGTGCAGGGTCCCTTCTCATGCGCTACACCCCTCCTGATATTATAGAACTGATGATGGAACAGCCACTCTAAGCACTACCAAAGAATTAGGGCTCTTGTTCTGTCAGTCATAATACAACAACAAACAACTGTCAAACCAGTACCTTCAAACTTATCTGACAAGAGCAGCCCAGTCTAATTATGTGGACATATGTGGTAATCAAGCACCTTCAGGATACCCAGTTTTAGGAGATGGGAATGAGGTGGGAGTGGGGAAAAGCATTGCCCTAGTTAGGAAACAATGCCAAGCAGAGGGCATCTCTGTCAAGTCCCTGTGATCACAGCTTTGTGCCTGGCTAATAGGACAAGAATGAGTATGAAAGCTGGGTGATAGGCAGAGCCTATCTATTCCTTAATCAATTTATGTTTGCAAACCAGTAATTTGTTTGACTCACCAGCTCTAGGGAGGTCGTTGACAAGGACTAAGGAGGCCTCCCTACATGTTTATTTGGTGCCAAGACGTATGAGGTCAATAGCATAGGTTTAACATCAGTTTTCCTTCTCCTAGAGGGATAACCTGAGGAAATCTATGGATCCATCAGCACCGCATGAGTAGTTAGGATTAATTGAGTCAGTACTAAGGATATATATATATATATATATATATATATATATATATATATATATATATATATATATATATATATATATATATATACTGAAAAGTTACACTCCTCGTGTAAAAGATGAAACTGAAAGAAATTCTTACTCCACACATAAATTATAAAGATAATTGTTCATAAATAAAGTTAACTTTGTTAAAAAAAAAAAAAGTAGATTTTTTCGTATTGAATGATAAAATCCATCTTTGAAAATTTCCACCACCAACCATCAACTGACTGTGAATAACGGTTCAGTGAACATGGTAAATTACAGCTCAGCTTTAACACCTTCAAGAATTGGCTATCAACTGACGCTTGTCAATCCATTGGATCATTTCGAAATTGTCAACCAGTTTCATAACAAGTTAAAATATTGCTATTTCTTCAGTTGATTTGGAAAAGTCAATGACAAGTGTTCTGCTAATACGATCTTAGTCTAACAAAGCACTGTATTCTTGCACCTGGACCTCTGATTGTCAACCAGTTTCATGACAAGTTGGAGTATTGTTATTCCTTCGGTTCGGCATAAAATCATTGTCATAAACATCATTTTACAAAACTTGTTTGACGCATTCTAAGAACTCGGTGGTCATTTCTTTCTAGGCCGCTGTATCTATACATTACACAGTTATTTCTTTTCTTTTTATGAAAAGGGTAATGGAAATATCATTTATTTGGGGCTGTGCTGTAATTAGAAACTTTACAAAAAGGCACCACACATTTTTGCAAATTATAATATGTCACTGCTGAGTTGAAAATGTCAACAACAAGCGTTCTACTAGTACGATCTTAGTCCAACAAAGCGCCTGGACCTCTAATTGTCAACTTAGCCTCATGACAAGTTAGAATATTTTTATTTTTTCAGTCCGCATAAAATCATTGCCATAAACATCATTTACGAAACTTGTTGGACACATTCTAAGAACTCAATGGACATTTGATTTCTAGGCCGCTATGTTTACACATTACAAAAATATTTATATACTTATTCTTTTCACTTGTTGTCAAGTTTATTGATGACGTTTGTCCCATGGAGATATTTCTTCAAGCCAATCTTAAGAAAAGAGATAGTTTATTAACAGCATCAGGAAAGTGACTGTAGCTAAGTAGTTAATGACACGGACTGACAACCTAGGTGTGCCAAGTTCGAATACAGTTCGCTTCATAGAAATATGTTAATTTAGGGATGTTAGTCACCTTCATATTGTTCTTCCCAATGTCTTTCCAGAAATAATTCTAGCTAGAAAGATATCGGGAGAAACGAATGCCAACAATAATTATCTGATTCATACGAAATGAATGAACAATACTGAGCAACAACATCAACAACTACAATAACAGAAGAAACAGTAACAGGAGTTGTTTCCAGGGTGGGGGTATATTTGCTGATGGCACACCTCTCTATTCTCAACATGTCGGAAAAAATCGAACACACTCATATACAAGGAAGGCAATGGCTAAATCCTTAAAAAATAACCTTCATTTTGTAGTCGAATGGTGGCAAAAATGGATGCTTTGGAATAAACACATAGGAGATACTGCCAAGTTTGCTGCAAAGAAAGTGATTTCCATCTACCGAACTAGAAAACTATTCAAAATACTCACAGATCTTGTATCTCTGTCTGTAAAGACTCCATTCGTCCAAATATGATACCATATCTGGGTTCGTGCACCAACTACTGGTCTTTTCCTCTTGGACAGAGTCCAAGAAAGAGTTTTTAACCTTATTGGTTCCACACTGCCAACCAAGCTCCAACTTCTTGTTTCCTTCTTGGTAACAATTGAAAACATTTGAAAGAGAGAGAGAGAGAGAGAGAGAGAGAGAGAGAGAGAGAGAGAGTGAGTGAGTGAGTGAGTGTGTGTGTGTGTGGAGAGAGAGTGTGCGCGTGCGTGTGTGTGTGTGTGTGTGTGTGTGTGTGTGTGTGTGTGTGTGTGTGTGTGTGTGTGTTACTAGTTGCTAGCTTTTTTACGTTCAGGCGTGCAGCAACAAAACCATGTTTTATTGTTTCGACACTTCGATCGTCGATCATCGTCATTTCAAATTCTTTCTCCTCAATACAAACGCCTTTAATATATCGTCCGTATTCACTAACATGAAATTTAACCATCTGTCTCTCTTTAGATCCCTAGAGAAAGATGACTATCAGGCTTCTACACCATCCCTTCATTCAGGCTTGAAACCCCTCATTCAGGTAGCTCGGTATTAGGTAACATCAGCTTTTTTACGTAGATAGTGTGTGTATGTATGTGTATGTATGTGTATGTATGTGTATGTATGTGTATGTGTTGGTGACTTTAATAATGCATGTGTACACTAGAATTTTATCTTTGGTTTTGTTCAGAATTTCCCCTGTATAAAAAAAGTAAAAAAGAAAAGAAAGAAAAATCTGTCTAATGTACGTACCCATGATGAAAAGAAAATAGCATCTTCCAAAAAATCATACAAATAGATCCAGTAGTTTTATCTTTAAATAAGAAAATAAAATTTTCTGAGCATCAAAGGAGCAAATTTCCCTATGCCAACTGAAGCCACATTAGATGATATAAAAATCACCCCTTCTCATGTCCGCAATATCATAAAAAACTTAGACACCTCAAAGGCGTGTGGGTCTGATCTCATCCCTGCATTACTAATTAAGAAATGTTCAACCGATCTAGCTGCCATACTTTCCAAGCTCTGCAAAAAATGCCTTGCTGAATCTTGCTTCCCTAATAGTTGGAAGATGGCCTCTGTGGTATCAGTGTACAAGAATTCTAGTGAAAGAATAGACCCTCTCAATTATTACCCCATTAGTCGCCTCCCACTCTTCACTAAAATCTTTGAGACCTTAATTAATCATGCACTAGCTCACCACCTCGCAAAAGCAAATCTTTTCTCTGACAAATAGTATGGATTCAGGCAATGTCATTCTACTGCAGATATTTTAACAGTCATCTCTGAACGCATTTACCATGTACTGGATAAGGCAGGTGAAGCCAGGACTGTAGCCCTTAATATATCCAAGGCCTTTGACAAAGTCTGGCATAAAGGGCTGCTAATGAAAATTAAATCGTATGGTATAACTGGATGTATACTAAATATAATTAGATCCTTCTTAGACAATAGAAGCATGCAGGTTGTCATCCAAGCAGCATAACATTAATGTGGGAATATCTCAGGGGTCGATCCTTGGACCATTATTATTCCTGATATTCATAAATAATATTGTGTTCAAGATGGGTATATTAGCTGATGATACAACGCTCTATAATATGCATGAGGGAAGAACAGATGTACATAAATCTAAGACAATGGCAGAATTGTTAAAAAATAACCTCCAGACTATAGTGGAATGGGGCCACAAGTGGATGGTATCATTTAATGCTAGTAAAACTAAGCTGCTTTCCTTTAACAATTACAAGACACTCTCCAACTGCCTATAGCACCCTACTTGAGAATTCTACCTTCAAACTACTCGGCCTAACATTTGTGGGCAATATGAACTGGAACAAATAAATAAATGACATTGCAAAGGCTACTGCAAGGAAGGTGGGTTCCCTCTATCGAGCTAGAAAACTACTCACGCCTGAGAGTATTCTGAACCTTTACAAGGCTACCATTCGCCCATGCATGGAGTATTGTTGCCACATATGGGCTGATACATCTACCACAAGTCTCTCCCTCTTAGATAAAGTCCAAAAAAGAATTTTCAATCTAATCGGCCCCACTTTATCAACTAAGCTCCAGCCCCTGTCACATCACCGCAATGTCGCATCACTGTGCCTGTTTTACAAATATTTTAATGGAATGTGTTCTGATGAACTTGTTTCACTTGTACTCCCTCGACGTACATATTCCCGACAAACCCGCTTAGCAATAAGATCTCACCCCTTCACTGTTGTTGTCCCTAAATGCCAGAAAGCTTTCTATTCTAACAGTTTATTCCCTCGAACATCTAGACTTTGAAATTCCCTTCCTGCTGCCTGCTTTCCTGGCTGTACTGATATGCAGAAGTTTAAATGTAACATAAACAAATATCTTGTTAATCTTTCCTAGACATGGGCCCAAATAGTAGCTCCTTATGTCTAAGTGGCGATATGCTTTGTAAGGGGTGAACATGAGTAAATAAAAAAAATGTCTCAGTCATCATTTTGAAAAAATGTAAAGAAAGAAAGGGAGATAACTAAAAGATAATTCATACTAAATTTATGTTGTAATCCTTACGAATTCACATTAATTGCTTATCTTATACATCTATAAAATGAAATTGTCTTTGTGTGTGTGTGTGTGTGTGTGTGTGTGTGTGTGTGTGTGTGTGTGTGTGTGTGTGTGTGTGTGTGTGTGTGGCATTTTCCTGCCAAAGTACTCTGTCAGTTTTTAATCTGTAGACTCGAGATTTGATATAAGGGATATTGAGATTTGGGAAAATCTTTTTAATCGGGTTTTCCCAGAAGTTTGGCTGTCAAGGTGTCAAAGTTCAACTATTTGACTTTTGAAAACTCTACCAAACTCCTCCGCTAATTTTGGGTCTAAACACTTGAAATTTTAGATGTAGGTTACTTGAACATGGATCAAACGTTTTAATTTGATTTGAGACTGAAACTGTCAATGAGTCAAAAGTTTTTAAAAATTTGAATTACTCAGCCAATTTTGGGTCTAAACATTTGAAATTTTACATAAAGTGTATTCAGACATATGGCAAGCTTTTTAATTAGTATTTGGCCGAAAATTTGTACTGCCAAGGGGTCAAAGTTCAAAATATTTGACTTTTGCGGTCTCTAACAAACTATTCAGGCAAATTTTGAGTCTAAACATTTGAACTTTTAGATAAAGGATATTCAGACATGCAGCAAGCTTTTTAATCAGTTTTTAGGCAAAATATTGGCTGCCAAGAGGTCAAAGTTGCAAGAGTTGACCTTTGCAGACTCTACCAAACTCCTCCGCCGATTTTAGGTCTAAATACTTGATATTTTAGATGTAGGTTACCTGAATATGAGTCAAACTTTTTAATATATATATATATATATATATATATATATATATATATATATATATATATATATATATATATACATATGCACATAAAGTTATGAACAGTACATAGGGCCCGTGCAAAGCCGAGCTGAACTGCTAGTTTAAAAATAAAACTACTTCGTCATTTTACATAATTTTTGGAATATGATATTTTCGCTTTGTCACAGATATTTACATCATAAAGTTTTTTCTTCCTTATTTTTGTTTTTAGGGAAATTCTAAACCAGAACCTTAACTTTTTTCATGCATCAGAGTTCAGGGCAGGAATTGGTTTCTCGCAGAACGGAGTAAATATCAAAGACGATGGAAGACGATTATCAAGGGACGCTATCCATATTTCAAGATTCAAAAACAGAGTCATTGCAGCTGAAATAATTTGTGCTTGTAAGGAATGGATAACCAGAGGAGTCAATTCCGCGCATTGACGGAGAATACTAAGTTAGTCCAGCAAAAAATTGCCTAAGCAGTTTACGATTTATATAAGTCACTTTTTTTATTTGTTTTTAAGGAAGGGCTTTTTTTCAGTTTCCTTCATTTTCTTTTTTCTTTTTTTTCTAAAGAATCTAAAATGTATTTTAAACTTTAAACCTAACTCTTACATAACCTTAACCTAATACTTCACATTCTTTGTGTTGTCTGCATCTAACATTTTTTTATTTTTATTTTACATTATAAACTGTTTCAGTTATTTCAAGGACTGAGTCGGGATTCTCTGTCAATACTCGGAACTGACACAAGAACTGGTATCACTGAGATGCCGCTTTGTTACAAGTACTTAATAATTAAGCAAATATTGCGTTTCGTTTTTGTTTTTTTTCCGTTTTTCTTTTATTTATTTTCCTTTTTCCAAATTTGGTAGGTCCACTGAAAGTGAAACAAGAATATTCTTAAGATGCACCCACTAAATTTATATACTTACTGATGAAAATATTACTTAAAATACAGGCGTGACGAACCAAAGAAAATGCTATTTTAAACGTAAACATGACAGATCAATGGAAATTGTTTTGTTTTTTTAAATATCCAATGCTAAATACATTTTGACATGCGGCTTCCTTCAGTCTTGACAGACTATGGATACCCACTGTAAGGGTGCCTGCATGTGAAGTTTTTGTGGCAAGAGCTGCGCAATCTCCAACCACGCCTCTCCTGAGTCAACATTGTTGCATATTAGTGGCAAGTTGAGGTGCAGGATGACTGGAAACAATGCCGAGATGAGCGGAGAGCACATACAGCAACTAGAATTCCCAAATGGTCACCCATCTGGTACTAGCCAGGCTCAACTTTGCTTAACTTTGGTGATCTAGTGGGAAATGGTGTGTCAACATGATTATGTTGTATACATTTTGACATACTTAGACAAAAATAAATAATTAATAAAAAAAAATTCACCCTGAAATCTAAGATTTAATAACAAGGTGTTATTCATACTACTATACAGAAGTGAATCTTGGCATCTTCAAAATCAGTCAAGAAAAAAAAATTAGACACGTTTAATTCCAAGTGTCTTCAAAATATTTTAGGGATCAAATGGAGGGTCGAATTACCAACGAAGAAATCAGAAACTGCACTAACAGGTAGTATTGTCAGTAATCTGCAAACAAAGTTTAGGATGGCTTGGACATACCCTTAGATCAGCCCAAAGAGAATAGCCAATCAGCTGCTCCAATGGACCCCTTTTGAAAAAAACAAAGAGGTAGACCAAAAATAAACTGGAAGCAGACAGTAAAAAAAAATTTGATTGCAATGAGAAGAAACTGGAGGGACACTGTAGATTTGGTTTCAGATTTGAAAATGATGGCAGACTTTCACTGATTTATGCATCGCAGGACACTGGATTTCCTAAATCTAAATGGAAATTTCCAAAAAGACATTTGTAGAAGTGATATCTTAGCAATAAAGCTCTTCTGGAGCGCTGATTTTTCAATCTCACTTTCCTACCCTTGTGTTGAATTTATTGCGGTGGAAGAGAACTAAATACCCAGCTTTGCAAGATCTGGAGAAACAAAATATCCTAAAATTAAAATTTTATAACAGAAATGTCTTGTCCACACTGTTATATGGAAGTTGTCATCTCAAAATTAGCCAAGAGAAGAAATTAGACGCATTTGATTCCAGGTGTCTTAGAAAGATTCAAGGGATCAAATGGAGTTATCGAATTACCAATAGAGAAGTCAGAGATCGCAATAACCAACAAGTAATATCTCCAATGATCTGCAAACGATGTTCAGGATGGCTTGGATATACCCTAAGATTAGCCCAGTAAGAATTGCCAACCAAGTGCTCTAATAGACCCCTGATGGAAAAAAGAAGAGCAAGAACAAAAATGAACTGAAAGCAGGAAGTCAAGAAAAATTTTATTGCAACAAGAAGAAACAGAACGACGCTGTGGATTTGGTTTCAGATTGGAAACGATGGCAGACTTTCACTGATTTATGCATCGCAAGACATAGCAATTCCTAAGTTTAAGTCTAGGTAAGTATAAATACATTTTAATCACATATTCAGGACTAAGATCTTTTGTAGAAGAACCCCTCCACTTAAAACCAATTAACCCAGTTATGACTTGAACTATGATGTAGATGACTGCAAAAATATCTCTTGTTAACTTTAGTTAGTTTAAAAGGTAATGATACTATGATTGTGCATGTGTGTGTGTGTGTGTGTGTGTGTGTGTGTGTGTGTGTGTGTGTGTGTGTGTGTGTATCAGGACTAACCCTATTTGGGTTTAACCGGCTTCCTCCAAAGGAGTAAGTTTCATGGGAGTATGAAATTCACAAGCGCCTCCCCCCCCCCAATCGCATGTATATCCCCGTTGGGGGAAATGACGACGTTAGGTTTTTGCAACTCTTGCAGGGAGGTGTCGATGTCCTCCTACATACAGCGCCTGGAATTCCCAAATTAGTCCCCATTTTAGTAATGACCAGGCTCAACATTGCTTAACTTTGGTAATCTGATGGGAACAAGTGTATCAACATGGTTATGCTGTACGATACCATGATTGTCTTCAAACTGGAAAAATTATGAAGTTCAATAGTTAAATTACTACTGAGAATTTTTGCATTTCATAAATTTACCTTGATTATTATCCATAGTGCTTGCAAAAAAGTGTTTATGACAACAAACGAAGTCCTCTATTCTGAGACAGATGGCAGCATACTGAATGTAAGCAAGGGACAGTTGCAACTTAGAGGTATCTGGCATTTGCCTAGATACTGAACTAATAGATACAAGGCGTGTTTGAATCAATTCCTACTTTATTTATGCTGTTATATTCATATATTTATGACTGAACGAATTAGTTCAACCAGGTCATAAAGGGTTAAAAGTTGAACACACCTGTGTTGACAGATTGGTAAGGAAATATAGTAATGTTTAAAGGTTACCATCAGAGAAGAATGCAAAAAATATATATATATATATATATATATATATATATATATATATATATATATATGAATAAGCTTCAGCAAGACAACGTGATGACCAAATTTAATCTGATGTCGTGTTTATATAAAACCGAAGCTTGAATTTTAACTGGAAATAATTCCTCATTTACTAATATTTAGCAAAACCAACATAAAACCATTTTTATGCCTATATAGAATTTGTATCGCATTGTTCTCTGACAGTAATCTTTAAACATTACCAGAAATATACTACAAGGATTTTGTCTCAAAGACATATCAACAGAACTAGTCTGACTGGAGGAGCGGTTGACCACAATATTGTTACATCAGTAGTCAAAGCAAAAAAATAGTTGCAAAGGGTCAGTAGCCTAGAGAGGGAGGGCGTATGGTGTGCAAATGCTTGGATACTGCCGCTACTCCAGTCATTAGAGTGATCAGTCTCACAACTAAGAAAATAGTGTACTTTAGTACACTTTTAAACATGAGACCCAACACGTTGTATGCAGTCTATGTCACAAGGAACATAGGACAAGTAATAACTTGACTCGTTTTTTTGGTTTTTTTTACAGCAACATTTATTTCCTAATTCTCTCACCATCTGTGACTTCCCATTACAGCTGTGATATTTCTCACGTGATCGTCTCTCTAACATGCTCCCTTGTTGGAAATTCTCTGAATTGTGCTTGGTAATTTGCATACGTGAGTTGATTGTACTGCATGCACACTTTACTTGAGAGCAATTAACTTAAATAAAAAACAACTTTCAAGTGAAGGAATTAAGGAACTCTCATATACTGGAGGAAAATAAGTTACCTCACCTTTACTACTAAATAGAATTACTTAACCAAAGGAATGCCTTCTCAAACAACCGTTTTTTGGAGACCCACACCAGAAACAGATTATCTATTTGTTGGTTTGTCCCTTTATCCATTGTTCTTAAAACAAATCGTTGGCTTTACTGTACAAGTCAGAGAGTAACCTCCAAATAATTTCTGACACTCTATCCTTTTTATAGTCTCTTTCCTTACAGTGACGTCATTTTGCATTTTGCATATGCGTATCCGCGCTCTGGTACAATAATGGCAAATGGCAAAGAAGAGAAGACAAACACGGAATAATTGCAAAGAATAGAGGTTTTATTTATTGCTCTACAAGAGGAAATAATATCGAGGAGCTGGGGAAGGGAGTTGATTTGTCTCTGGAAGCAAGGAAGAATAGAAAGCTGAAGTTATCTTCCTTCATTAAAGGTGGAAACATACGTAATACCAACAATTTCTATTTATTTGCATCTACTGAAAATTTGCCCATATATCTATTTACTTAATTAAACATATTGAATATGCCATGACTTATAATTTACCTCCAGTTATACCCATACTGTGTTGCACTTACCTCTTAACCCTCCTGTCATCTAAAATGTACAAAGTCTGGGCACAAAATTTTTTAGTTTAATTCTTAATACCTAGTCATACTGTAACGTTATCCTATTCCTAAGCTAATATAAAAAAAATTAAAAAATTAAGAATCTAAAGGAAAAAATCTTAAACTGCATTAACTCCTTTCTAACAAGCCTGCTTGCAAATATAGCTGCTTCCACTGCATGAACTTTTACTCACCCCCTCCTCCAGTAACAATAAAATAGCAATGTCCCTAAATCACTTTGAGGAGTGTAACTATTCAGTAGATATATAACCTTTATAAACTAACCCAGTAACATTAAGTACCCACGCGGGGTCGCAGAGATACCTGGATTAGGACCCAGGTGTGGAGCAAACACTCTCGACTGATGGACCCAGTAGATCTTCCCAGATCATCCGTCTGGGAGAAGGAAAACTCTGAAACTAAACCTAAGGGGAGGGAGGCCTTTCCAGTCTTGGATGACAACCTTCCTAGAGCTGGTGACTCAAACAAATTACAAAGTTTGCAAACCTAAACTGTTTAAGGAGTAGATAGGCTCTGTCTATTGCCCGGCTTCCATACTCCTTCTTTGCCTAATAGCCAGGTGCAGAGATACTATCACAGAGATTCGACAGAAACACTCAGTGGTAGATCTTGTTTCCTGAGTAGGGCAATGAACGCCGTTTTCCCCACTCCCAACACATCCCATCCCTCTAAACTGGGCGCTTGGGAGTTCTTGAGTGCCACATATGCCAGTGCAATTAGAGTAAAAAGTGCAGTAGAGATCCCTAGATGTAAGAGAGCTTCCTACTTCAGTAGTTTCTTCCCCAGAACCGCTAGACTTTGGAATTCCATTCTGGGTCCCTGCTTTCCCAACTGTACTGACATGCAGAAGTTCAAGTGTAACATGAACCGACATCTTGCAGCTCAACTCCCTACATAGTACCCCAGTAGCTTATGTCTCTGATTGTGCCTTGTTTGGGGTGAAAATGTACTTAAGAAAAGGAAAAAAAAAGGACATTAAATGATGTAATGATATAAAAGATGGATGAACAGAAATTAGAGAAACTGGAAAGGTGGACGGCAGGAAGAACTGCATCGACAGGAACTGTAAAACTGTATCCTGGATATCATGGAATAATATCACACGAAGATTGATGTAGACGTACTCGAAGTGTAATGAGAGCCTCACCCATAACCTCTAGAAAAATATGTGAAATGTAAATTGTAGTAAGATAAAAACGAAAAAGAATGTCTTATCATTTATTCAAAAGGATGGAATCTAATCATGTTATTAAATATACGCCATAAACACGTTGACATATCAGTTCTAGTCAGATCACCAAAATTAAGCAATGTTGAGTCTGGACAGTACTAAAATGGATGACCATTTGGGAATTGGGAGTCACACTGTGTGTGCTCTCCACTTATCTTGCCATTGTTTCCAGTCAGTTGTGGGCCTCTCCTTACTACTGGACTCAAGCAGTGCTGATTCAGGAGAGGTGTGGTGTGGCTTGCACAACCCTTGCCTCACAATTGCATGTGCAGCTATCCTTATATGGGGTATCCATTGTCTTTTGAGACTGAATGGAGGCATCTATTAAATATTTGCATAAAGATATTGTTTCCTTTATATTTCTCCTTCCAAATATAACTGTCCACCATTCTGCAATGCATTCCACAGTGGCATTTATTCTGCATGAGGGCTTTGTGTATCACAATCTGGAGAACTGGACCCTAATCCTAACTTTAATTTAATCCTGGTCCTAACCATAAACATTTTGTATGGCAAGAAATGAAAGTTTCATCGATATCAACTTGGAAACCTGGACCCTAAACTTAATGCATATCTAGCCAGAGTCCAAAAAAGTAAGTGATGAGCGTATGCGATTATTTAATTTAATAAGGAGAGTACAACATGGGCCTTGGTTCTATTTTTACAATATTCGTAACTATTGCTTCCTTTATTCAGTCCTTTTGTCCTCACATTCCATAAGCAATGTTTCTGACAAAGGGGTGAGAATTGTTGTTTTCTGAGTCAGAATCTATCGATCTAACATTTATCATTGGTTAGTTTTCACCATCAAGGACTATTTTTAATTCCTTACATCAAGTGGCTTCATGCCTTGTTTGGAGTGATTTCCATAAAAAAAAAATTATTTATTTATTTATTTTTTTGCAAAACTTATTCGCAGAGATTTTCTGCCAAAGATGCTAGGATTATTATTATAGTCGGCAAACCAATTTTAATAACGCCATTATCTATATATTAATACAATAGCATGTGTGTTCTTTTGTATGTCACGCTTACATCCGGGTCGTTTAATTGTTATGTTCCTCTATTTCTTGTTATAAATAATTTTACCAAGAATTCTTCATAAGTTTTGGTTTCAGTTTCGATTATGGCTGAAGGAACTCAAGCTATATAGTTTTTTCATAAGTTTTTATTTTGGTTTCGATTCAAGCTAATGCACCCAAGTCATATAGATATTTTTTTTTATTTTTGAAATCGCAACTTTATAACATAAAAATCGATAGAACATTAACTCTATAATAATATATACAAAATCTGCAAGAATTAAAATATCATATTTAAGCGTACTTTACGACCGGGCATTCGTACTAGCTTAGATAAATTCTTTTTCAGTTTTAACAAAACAGCTACAATAATATCAGCGTATCTCCATTTACACTGAACATCTACAGAATGCCAAAATCAATATATTATATATGAACGAGTCCCTCTGTGGAATTTCCACAGGTCCCACTAGTTATTATTATTATTATTATTATTATTATTATTATTATTATTATTTACTTATTTACTTATTTATTTATTTATTTATTTATTATAATTAAGTGCAAAAAAAGGAAGACATTGCCTTCTAAAAGGTGCTGGACTGAAGGAGTAAATTAAAGACTGTCTCTTACAATGTGATTTTATTATTTGTATTGAACTATGTAACACAATATTACTTTCTGATTATTTATTAGTACTTATTAATTTATCTTGTTTGGATCAGTGCTACATTAAAAAATGCGATGGACACTATTTTCATAGAAATGTTAATAAACTCCCATTTGCTGCATGTTATTGGTTTTCCTGTCCAAAAACACTAATTTTTTGCGCTATCCAGAAAAAAATATCAGTTTTATCAAAACCTATTTGTTAATTATATATATTTTTCATTCTGTGGAATTTCCACAGGTCCCGCTAATAAAAAAAAAAAGAAAAAAAAAAAAGTAAATGTCACATAGAAGTCCATTTTCCTCTATATTTTATATTGTACCCATTAATGCAAATCAATCGCATTTTCAGCCATCTGGTTCTATTGACATGTCTTGGAGATAATATCTCTGTAATATTTTCTTATGACTCCCGTCGAGCTTTGTATGCCCAACTTTTCATTATATACACTTATAAGAATTCTTTCATATGTGAATTATTTGATATATTGGTGTTAGCTGTAAATAAATCTCTATTTTTACTATTATATAAAAGTCACTGTGTGTGTGTGTGTGTGTGTGTGTGTGTGTGTGTGTGTGTGTGTGTGTGTGTGTGTGTGTGTGTGTGTGTGTGTGTGTGTGTGTGTAAGTTCCTTCCTTATAAGTTCCAAAATGGTCGAGCATATCTTTTACAAATTTCACAAGGTAATTTATATGTTTGGCAGTGTTCTTAGATATGTTTTATACAGAAATTCATCTGGTAAGTATCGAAAAAAAATCCGATCCTAAAAATGGTCTTGCTTTCTTATAGATAAAAAAATAATTTTTATACGTTACACCAGTCAAGGGAGATAATTCTCAACAAATCATTTCTTCTTAAAAAACACACACACACACACACACACACAAAGAACTATCGTCATTTGGAGATATAGCTCAGTTGCAGAGTATTTGACTACAGACCAAATGGTGCTCTGTTCAAGCCCGGATGTACCTTGCCATTTTGTTTTTTTTTATTATTATTAATGAGTTCAATTTACGATAAAAGAAGAGATACCATTTAAAATCGCTGCAAATCATTTCTTCGTGTGCATATTTTAAAACTAAGCATTATTCAGAATTGACTTTTCCAGGGCACTTTACATAAACCCAAATATCAGTTGACGTGATATTGTAAACAAACGCAGATGGAATTTGATGAACGACATTATCATTATTATTTTTAAAAATCTTTTTGCAAATTAGTTCCCTGGGCAAATTATTCTACGCAATATATAATATTCAATAGAAGATTGATTCTATAATAATACATACGTTATCTGCATGAATTAAAATATCATGTTTAAGTGTATTGTACGACTGGGCAATGATGGGCGTCCAGCTAGTCATGTTATATTTTACAAGTAAAAACCTTAATTCTCTTTTTGTAATTAATCGTGTTAAAGTAAATGAAACCCAATAACTCTTGTAATCTTCTCTTCCTAGTTGCTCACTTGATAGTATCAGAAAGTATGGAGAAAATTGTAATGAGTGCGGAAATTATTGCTTCAAAATTGCCGACGTTTCTGCATGTCTTGTAAGATTCGGATGCTGAATAATAGGAGAAACCAAAATGGCGACACCCAGTTGATTTTACATTTCTGAATTTTTGAGATGAGGATTGGTTATTTGTATTATTTGGATTCATTGGATTACTGTTCTCTCGTCTTGGGTGTGATTTTCACAATATTTCGATCGATGTAATTTTCGACCTTTTTCAGGTGTATCTTGTCCAACAGGAATGTTTCTTCAAACTCAGGAATTTGGACGGAATTTCCAACTAAACCCTTTATTTACTTCACAAGGATAGCATGCTTTTGTTCCACCAGCCATGACTGGATAGAGGTCCTAAGTAATTCACAATTGTTGTTTAAGTCACCCACACTGAGGATTGAACCTTCTACGTTCAGGAGAAAATCACTTTTTACAATTGATTTTTCCAATTACTCTAACCACTGTACCACAAGTCCTTGCAGACAAATTCCTGAGTTCAACAGAAACATTCCTGAGTTCGATAAGATACACCTAAAGAAGATTGAAGGTTATATCGACCGAAACTGAAAATGACACTCAAAATGAAGATAATACTCTAATGAATCTACGTTCCAACTTCCAGAGGTTGAAACACAATTACAGGAGACGAAACCGGACATATTATTTCTAAGTGAAACTGGAATAGGGCCGACCACTTCCCTAGATGAGTTCATAATTAACGGATACTCTAATTTAACGGCTAAATCTGACACCCAAGATCGCCATGGGCATGGAATATGTGCCTACATTAAGGATGGCTTCCCGTGTGGTAGGGATATCTCTAGAGAACATCCTAATTTACCCTATATATGTGCTTCCGGGTTGCACTTGCTAACACCACTGCATTTATATTTGCCCTCTATAGGCCCCACAACAGCGGAGTTACTATCTTTAAGAGCATATCTGAGAAAATAGACCACATACTGTCTTCACATCCCTCGACTAACATCCACATCTGTGGTGACTTCAACGTCCATAATGTGGAATGGCTGACCCATTCAAATAAGACAGATGATGAGGGGAGGTTTTGTCATGATTTTGCCATTGCTTATGACCTCACTCAGATTGTTCGCGAACCCACCCATGTGCCTGATACACCCAGTCAATATGCAAGCCTCTTAGACCTTTTTCTCTCAACTTCCCCTGAGCTATGTTCATGTACCGTTCATTCTCCTCTAGGATCCTCCGACCACTCCATCGTATCAGTTAAGATAAAAATGAAATATAAGAAGCCCCCAGACGTACCCCTCCACCGTACTATATACCGATACTCTATGGCTGACTGGGATAGCTTCTGTACATTCATATCTGATTTACCTCTGCACTCCATGTTTAAAAAGGAAGTGTCCTCTATAGTATCAGATCTGACCGAATGGTAAATTGTAGGCATAGACCAATCCATACCATCTAAAAAATTCCAACAAAAACGTAACAGCCAACCATGGTTCTCCCCAGAATGTGCTGCTGCTATCGCGCACAGAAATCACTTTTTCCATAGCTACCAACGTAATAGATGCACTGAGACTAAAGCTGCTTTCAGGACTGCCAGCAACCACTGTAAAAGAGTAATAAAAAATGCAAGAGAACTATATGCCCAGTCTGTTAAATCCAAGGTAGCTGATCAGCGGCTTAGTTCCCACCAGTTTTGGCAAATAACAAATAGGATCCTGAACAGAAGTGTGCGTTCTATCCCAACTATTATCAATGGACCAGAGGTCATCTCGTCAGCGTCAGACAAGGCCAAACTATTTGCCAAGAACTTTGCAGCTAATTCTACCCTATGCGACGAAGGCCATCAACACCCCATATTTCCTCCTATAACACAGAACAAGCTAGGTAACATACAAATATCTGTGCATGAGGTCGCCAAGCTAATCAAGAACCTAGATTCCAGTGAAGCAACTGGCCCTGATGGCATCCCAATCATAGTGTTAAAAAAGCTTCAACCAGAACTTGCTCCCATACTTACGAAACTATTTAAGCGCTGCCTTAAGGAGAAGTGCTTCCGACTCCTTGGAAGACCTCATCAGTTTGCCCTGTATTTAAGAATTCAGGTGATAAGTCATCTTCCTCTTAGTACAGACCAATAAGTCTCCTGTGTGTTATGAGTAAGTTGCTGGAATCCATATTAAATAGAGAAATAGTCAATCACCTCAGCAGGAATAACCTTCTTAGTGACACACAATATGGTTTCCGCTCTGCAAGATCTACCGCAGATGTGTTGACGGTTATATGCCACAGGATTAGTGAATCTCTTGACAAAGGCTTCCTTTCCAGGGTAATTGCTCTTGACATATCAAAGGCCTTCGACAAGGTATGGCATAAGGGTCTAATTCACAAGATTTCCAGCTACGGTATAACTGGAAATGTTCTCTCAATCATTAAATCATTTCTCTCCGATAGGCTCATAAGAGTAGTGGTAGATAGACAAAAATCGGAGACCTGCAACATAAATGCTGGAGTCCCTCAGGGGTCAATCCTAGGCCCAACTCTCTTCCTGATCTACATCAATGACCTCCCTAAACACATACTTAAATCATTCGTTAAATCATTCGTTGACATCTATGCTGATGACACGACCATCTACGGCAACACATCAAAGGCTGTAAATGACAAAGTTCTCTCTGATTCTCTCTCCTCTGATCTCGAGCGTGTGGTTCAGTGGGGGAAGATGCGGCTGGCTACCTTTAATGCATCCAAAACCAAACTCCTATCCTTACATCATCAACGCTCTGATCCCCAGCTGGCATCAATTGTGATGGATGGCTCTCGTCTGGGTGAGGCCCCGTGTTTTGACAAGCTTCTGGGTTTGACCTTTACTCCTGATCTGAAATGGAACACGTACATCAAGTCTGTTGCCAAGGTCGCTGGAAAGATGGTGGGATCCTTCTACCGCTCCAGAAGATATCTCACTAATGATGCAATTTTCTATCTATATAAAAGCCAAGTACGTCCAAGGATGGAATACTGTTGCCATATCTGGGCAGGAGCTGCTAAAAACAGCCTATCCTGCCTTGACAGTAAAAAATAGACTTCGTGGCTTAGTGGGGGATGCCCTTTTCTCTACCCTGCAACCTCTCTCCCACAGAAGAGACGTTGTGAGCCTATCCGTTTTATCGTTATTTCCATGGCAGGTGCTCGTCTGAACTCCAATCTTTGGTCCCCCCTCGCCAATCTTTCACGAAAAACACCCATCTAGCTGAATCCACTGTGAAAAATTTCCCCCACTCTATATCTGTGCCTAAATCAAAACGCGGATTCCATGAACAAAGCTTCTTTCTTAGAACTGCACGCCTGTGGAACTCTGTTCCATCTGCCTGCTTCCCACCTGACTACAACTTGGATGTCTTCAAGTCCAATGTTAACAAATTCCTAATAAACCGCCCCCTTAAGTAAACACTTCATCAAATCTCCACACTAACGTAATGTACTTGCAATAACCCTTATCCCTGAGTGGCTTCCGGGCCTTGATAATTGGTGATCACTGTATAAAAAAAAAAAAAAAAAAATGAATCTGAATTATACCAGTTGATTTTGTCTTCAATAGTAATGTGAATAGACGCCAAAATCTTGCCAAATTCTTACTGATTGTATGCAGGTTATACGATCTTCTGCTGTATATAAGAAAGACGTTTGAAGAACTGGAGAGTTCATTTTTTTTTTTTTTAGGGAGGTAAGCTGGGCACACATGCTATGTTGAGGTGTGATGTATTATTGGAAAGCTGAGAGAGCAGTGAAATTAAGAGATGGTGTGAATCACAGTGTCAGTGAAAAGGATGTTTCTATCATTTTCAGAAAATCTGCTTTCCTAATGAAGAAGAATGAAGCAATGATTGCACAATAGTTAACTGTACTTCTTTTGTCAGGCATTGCTTAAAATCAGAGACTGGAAGAAATTCAAGTTGACAGGAAGATACTGAGATTTGTGACCTAGATTTCAATTTAAACATTTCATTTATAACATATCTTCATACAAAAGTATGTGCAAGTTTGGATATCTCTTAGTAATGTGACTGACGCCATACCATACTGTGCACACTTATAACTCCTTTCTACAATATCTCAAAAAGATGTGAGGATTTCACTCCCAAGGAACACTTTAGAGTACTTAACCTACAATTAAATGAAACAACATATTTTCTCACACACAAAAATATTTCTGGGCTATTTTTTTTAATGCTACCAATAATAAAGTGGAACATTTTTTTTTTTAAGCTAAGACATGTAAACCTTTAAATACGTCATGCTATTTATGCCTGAGTAAGAAGTTAGAAATTATTAAATGTAGTGGTAGGAGGGTTGCTTAATAAAAGATCAGATATTTCTATTAGTTACAGGCATAACAAAATATATACACCCGAAAATATCTAGCTCTTTTGTTTGTTTTTTTCTCTTATAGTGGAGTATATGTTACCTAGGATTTGTAATTGTTGTAATTGAAAAAGATGCTTTTGCATTTTAAAGTCTCCAAGTAACCATAACTCGTTATAAAGGAAAACAACTCGGAAGTAACATTTTTCTTACAAAATTTGATTTACAAATAAATAAACTAACCCTAACCCTAACCAGTACCTCATAATGTATTGCCTAAAATATATTTTTAATAAACAAATAAGTAAAATGAAATTTTTTTTTCGTATTCTTACCTATAATTCAATGCATAAAAACAATATTGTTAAAATTATTTAGTTAATAATTTAATTTATTTTTATTAGCAGTATTCGTTTCAACATTAAATTAGAAGATATAGGTTTGTTTGTTAATAGGGCCCTTTCGTAAATTAAGTTAATTTAAAATATACAAAATAATCACATTGACACACCGGTTCTCGTTAGATCACCAAAGTTAAGCAACATTGAACCTGGTCAGTACTAAGAAGAGTGATCATTTGGTAATACCAGGTGCTGTATGTGTTCAAAGGCCTGAAGAGGGATGCCACCAGGCTATTCTTGCTCAAGACATGCTGCATGAAATAATGCAGTGCCCCCATGACCCCAGAGGGTTAAGGGACTCCCCTATCATCCTCCTCCTCCTCATCCTCCTCCTCCTCCTCCTCATCCTCCTCCTCCTCCTATCCTCCTCTAGTAAATTAAATGTCAAGAAAGAGATAAGAAAACTGTATTTCTCAATCCAGCATTATCGTTACTTTGGCACCTTAAAATACAAGAACCATGAAAAAATTACTTTTCATAAATTTGATAATTATTAAATGCCTGTACTGCGTATCAGTTCCGTTTCATGAGCTCTTGGTACCATAGGGCATCTTATCATCTTGACATACATTATTGCCTCTAAAATATTTGAGTGATCTCCCTTGGACTAATATCTGAGATATCTCTTGAATCATTCTGGAAACATTAGAGAAATACACCATGCTGCCTGGAAAGGAGAAAACTCGTCTCACACATGTATGGATACAAGAACGAGTTTCATCCTCTTTTCTGGCTGCTCTTTTAAGGCTGTTGGACGTGGTACAATCATCTGGCACTTTGGCATGATCTTCACAAATCCAGGTAACAGTTCTATCAGCCTTTAATTTTCTAGTGGTAGTCGCCAAGATTTTCAAAGTATCACAACCATGAAAAAATATGCCACATTTACTCATCCATAGTGCTGCATGTTTGGATGGTGCTTATGAACTCAAACGTTGTATGTGATAGATGCTTTGCCAAAAGAAGAAGAGGGCACAGAGAATAGAAAATATCTTTGTTTAGAGTCTGGCCAACCAAGATCTGTTTTCTATATTTGAATTGGTGTGAGTATCTCATTGAATGGGGGTGTTATGTTTGGACTGTCCTTTGTGATAAAAGCAATGTACGACATTGTCTGTAATTAAGCCCCTTCAAAGAAAGAGTATACACAATTTTATCCAATCGTTTACAGCTATTTTTAGGCGGTGTTCATTTTATAGTTATACAATATAACATTTTTTTTTTTTAAGCTTCTTTCTTCAGAACGGGATTTCTGCAGCATCTTCGTTTGTACCGAGAAAAAAAGAAAACAATAAAATGTTGAAAAAAATATATACATATGAATTTGAGAAAAAGATGAATAAGTAAAGACCGGAGTAGATTATCTTGAAAGTCGATCACAAAAAGACGTTCAGTACATGCCTGCGTGTAGGAGCGGGAGCAGGAGTATGAGGAGTATGAGGAGTAGGAGTATGAGTATGAGGAGGAGGAGGAGGAGGAGGAGGAGGATGGTTGCGGTGGTGGTTTGTTGTAAAGTTGTTAGTAAAGTAAAACTAAGTTTTCCATCATTCATCATCGTCATCATCATCATCATCATCATCATCATCATCATCATCATCATCATTGCTTCCCGTCTGTTTGTTTGTTTTTAAGAGAAAATGACAAAGCAGTAAAGGACGGAAGAATGAAGATAAAGTCAAGGTTTGTCTGGACGCTTGCACGAGGATGATGAAGACGGAGAGGTGAAGAAGAGAAGATAGTTTGAGAGAAAGAGAAAGAAAGAGAGAGCGCGTGGAGGTGGGGGGGGGGGGCGGAGAACGTCAACACTAATGTTGCACCAGAGTAATGGAAGGAAAGGACAGAGATAGGAGACGTGCAGAGGAAATTAAAATGAAAAAAAAAGAAAAAAAATTCGTCCGAATTGAAGAAAAAGAGGTCATCAGAATCGTGACCTTTTTGGTATTGCAAAAACAAAGCGGAAGTAGATGATATTGAACGAAAAGTTTACTTTTAGAGAGGAGAAAGAGGTGAGGAGACAGATAGACAAACCGAGAGAGAAAGAAAGAGGAAGGAAGAGGGAGACAGACAGAGAAAGAGAAAGAGACATTTATCGCCTCGTCACGAGAAAGACGTGTAATAATTGTTTTTTTTGTCTTTTTGGGTTTTTTTGTTTTTTGTTTTGTTTTTTTTTTGTTTTTGTTTATTTTGTTTTTGTGTGTGTGTGTGTGTGTGTGTGCGTGCGTGCGTGCGTGAGTGCGCGCGCACGCGCGTGTGTGTGTGTGTGAAGGAAACTCCACTCCTCAAACAGTGACATTATAGATTGGGACAAAGATAAAAACGATCCCCTTCCCTAACTGAACAGAGACTACAAATTGATCGGAAGACCGAATAGGGCTATAAAGAGAGAAAAGGGTTATCACAGCCTTTCGTAGCCATTACAGAATGACATGATCAAAAGCACCTTTGTGGCATTCGGTAATGACCATGCCGAATACTTTCTACTAAACAGTTTTAACGGCTGACTATAGTCGTTCGTCCGTCCGTTTGACGCAAATAAGGTTATTTCTCATCTCGTATGTAAGTAGCCTCTTTCATTAGAGCGTTCGGAATTAAGATTACATGCCACTTTTGTTACAGTGTTTCAAACGTGTGACTGGTTTGAACACTTATTTCACCATTAATGATTCCATGTTAAAAAGAGCTCTCAGTTGATTTCAATAAAAAGCAGGGCAAATGTTGGCAGCTGTAGATGTACATTTTCACGAGATCAATATCATTTTCACGCTCGATGTCTCGGACGACAAGTATCGAAAAATTGGTTAAAATCATTAATTCCTTCATTCTCAACTGGGCAGTTTTCTACAAAGAGGGGATCGATTTTTGCGGGCAATTTTTGCAAGTCATCGTATCGGTTGAATTGATTTTGCTTAATTTAAACGTTCCGAACTTCCTGTTTCGTCATGGAGCATCGGTAAGATGTCAGATTTTATTTCACTTTCTTTTCTGCCTCCACGTCACAGGTTCGAGCCTGCCTGCCTACTACCACTTTTTTTTTTTTTTGCTTTATTTTTGCTCAACACACACCTCTAAACACCCGGGTAACACCAACACCCAGGCTAGTCTATATATATAAAAGGCTAAATGTGTGTGTGCTTGTGTGTGTTTTTATGTAATGGATTCTAATGAGATCAGTATCATTTTGAAGCTCGATGTCTTGGACGACAAATATCAAAAAATTGGCCAAAAACATTCATTCTTCACCTTCAACTGGGCAGTTTTGTACAAGGAGGGGTCACTTTTTCGCCGACATTTTTGCAAAGTCATCATATGTGCTGATTTATATTGAGCAGCAGCGGAGTCGTATGTCATGGGGGTTAAGCAGTTTGCCTTTTTTCGCCCTCTTTTTCTCCTTCATGTTAAAGGTTCGAGTTTGCCTGCCTGCCTACTCCTTTTTTATTTTTCTTATTTCGAGGCTTACGTAATTTCATAAGATCGGTATCATTGTGAAGCTTGACATCTCGGACGACAAATATAAAAAAATGGCCCAAAACATTAATTCCTTCACCCTCAACTGGACACATTTCTATAAGGAGAAGTCGATTTTTTGCAAGCTATTTTTGCAAGTCATCGTATCGGTTGGATTGACTTTGCCTAATTTTAGTGTTCTGAACTTCCAGTCGCGTCATGGCGTAGCGGTAAGATGTCAAATTTTCTTTCACTTTCTTTTTCTGTCTTCGCGTCACCACTGCCTACTACCACTTTTAACACATGCCTCCAAACACCTGGGCAATGCCAGGTACCCAGGCTGGTTATCTTATAATATCAAATAAGATACTTATGTCTTTATATATTTGTCATTACACACACACGCACGCACACACACACACACACACACACACACACACACACACACACACACACACCTATATCTATATCTATATCTATATATATATATATATATATATATATATATATATATATATATAATGTTTAAAAGTCCACGAATGCTTCTAGAATAATAATTTCAAGGGTATTAAGGTTTTTTGAAGCATGAAAATAGTGTTGTTGTTTTTTTTTGTTTGTTTGTTTGTTTTTATTTAATATTTTATTGTTTATATTTCAAGCGGTCTTCCGCTCTTGTTCACAAAAAAGTAGTGAAATGAAAATGAAAGACGTTGGAAAAAAATGGAAGTTTGTATTTTGGGGAGTGTTCGGTACCTGCAACAGTGTTCGAAAGAGTTCACATGAATTATTTTTACCGTTTGTGGAAGTAGAATGTTGTATTTTTTTTTTTTTTTAAATCTTGAAATGCATTACCGTTCATTTCAACCGGCGTCCCCACAAAAAAAAAAAAAAAAAGACTCAACTGATTTCAATATGTATAATAAATGATTAGAAACGGAAACAAATGTGTTGAACGGTAAAAATAATATTATTAATAGTTATCATAATAATAATAATACTAACAGTTGAAAAAAAAATAATAGTAAAGTGATAATAACAATGGCGATATTTATACTAATCATATTGATAATTATATTACTGTCATTGATAATAATAATATTATTAAAACCACAGTCCAATAGCAAAGCTTACATAAAAATTTGTGCATACATATACAGATGTATATGCATACATCTGTATATGACATCTACATGTACGCATATTTATGCTTATTATACAGCTATATATATAACATATATAATTCACATGCATTCCTAAACACATGTACATATAAATAATTATATTCATACACATACATGTATACATGCATGCACACAAATGTACATATATATGCATATGCCCACATATATACACATGCATATATATGACGATTGCAACGTCCTGTCAGATGAGTGCCACTCTCTCAGTCACTGAAAGTCCATGTGCCCGGAGATGACTTTTTAATCCTGCCAGCGAATTCACATCCTCAAGCAGACATGACACTGAAGACGGTCATTGATATACATATATTGTCTGATGCTCACAATAGTTGCACGGTGTTGATAGTTAATCTCTGAGAGCCCCATACCTTCTGTCCATCTAGGCAGATACATTCTAGGTAGACACTGGTTTCTGTATATTACTTTGTATATTGTCAACATTTTCCATGCCTTAGTGTCTAGCCCGTTTATGTCTTTTCGTGGCCAATGTCAAAACCGTATGTTACGACCTGCAAAAATTTACGTAAGTTGGCGTCTGAGTTGGCATACAGTGTGAGGTCATCCATGAAGAGCAGGCGGTTAATTCTTTTGTTTGGGTCTTGTCGGCAGCCTTGGCTCAGATTGTAAGCACATTTATTTTTATTCGATAGTTCGCTTAACAGATCTATCGCTAAGCAGAAGAGTAAATGGGATAAGCTATCTCTTTGAAAGATTCCTGGTCTGATGTTCACGTCAGAGACCTTTACAATTCCGTTTATGTGGCTTAATGTCATGGTGGCGCCATTTTACAATTTGTCATAGTCCTGAGGGAGACAACTCTCTTTTACTGAGAGATCCGTTCATTTTTTTAAACTCATAATTTAGGACGCTAATAATGCCGTCAGTAAGTTTTCACGAGCAGTTTACAAAAATATACTTTTGTGTTTTTCGTTCTTTTTTTTTCGAGAGGGAAGTATTCAATTATAAAACTTGTATAGTTTTTAACAGGTGCTTCTGCAGGGCACAACAATGGTTACAATTGATTACATTTTTGTGGTATTATCAGCTCATTTTTGTCAAAACGTATCATTCTACATTATCTTAAGTAAGATTTTTAAGAAAAAAGAATGTTCGTCCAACAATATATATTGATTACTAAATATAAACATCGATTACTGTAAACTGAATGGTGGGCATTGATAAAGGTAGGCAAATTGTAGATTGCATGTTACGTCACCATTGTTCAAACGTCAAGACTTTCATTTTTTTTTAACTCTTTGAATGCTTAGCATCAAGGAGATCTCTCTTCAGAGTTCAACAGTAGCCAGCCATCATGACTGCATCCCAACGACCCTGATACGTGGTCTCCATTTCATTCATATCCTGATGGAATCTCTCCCCTTGCTCATCACTCATTGAACCCAGGTTCCCAGGAAACCGATCCATATATGAAAATAGTGCATTTTTATGCGCATGTTGTAGCCCAGGTTTCTGAAAGCGGTCAGCATGTTGTTGACAAGTTCTGCATAATTTCTGGCCTTATTGTTGCCAAGAAAGTTCTTCACTCGCAGAACAAATGCCTTCCACGCTTCCAGTTCCACTTCACTCATTGAGTTTTTAACTTTGCATCTCTGATGAGCTGCCGGATCTGAGGACCATCAAAGATGCCAGCTTTCAACTTCTCCATGGTTAATCCTGGAAAAGCCTGACACAAGTGAAGCAGTCACCATACGTGTTGAGAGCCTTGGTAAACTGCTTGATTAAGCTGAGCTTAATGTGCAACGGCGGGAAGAGTATTCTGTCTCTGTCCACCAGAGGGTCATTGATGACATTTCTTTCTTTGCAAGGCACCAGTTCCTCCCGCACAGGCTAGTTCTTCTACATGTAATGCTGAGCGCTGTCCCTACTATCTCAAATGCACAGAAAACATGGATACTTGGTGAAGCCAGACTGTTATCCCAACAAAAAGTTCACCATCTTCAGGTCAACACTAATAAACGACTTATGCTGACCATAACCAATTTTCTTCAGCACATACTTCAGTGCTTCATACTTCTCTTTCAGGTTAGTCGAGTGAGCGGTAGGTACAGAGGTAAACGTGTTGCCGTTGCGTAACAACACATTTCAGTGATCACTTGCTACTGTCAAAGAACAGTCTCCAATCTTTGGGTTCGTACTGTGGCACCCCAAGCTTGAGCAGAAGCTGCACAATATATGCAAAGTAGACCAAATCCTTTTCTTCATAGAAAAAAGAGGTATTCTTTATGCTTGTTGCAGAAGAAGGTGATGCTAGCCACTGTCAGAGAGGAGATTTTTTTCTTTCAATTTGGATGCCAACAATTCGGCAGAGTTCTTTGACAAACTGAGGTCGTAAACTAGATCATTGAATTCCTTTTGGGAAAATAGATGTGGAACATCATCTTCAGAAATCTTTTCTTCTTCTTCTTCTTCTTCTTCTTCTTTAAACTGGAGGTATCTTCATCACTAATGTCCGAAAGTTCTCTGAAGATAGACACTGGAATTTCATTACAATGAACTATAGGACCATGTGTTGATTGAAGATCAGGATACTTGAGGCTGCCCCGATTCTTTTCTGTTGATCCGAGTCAAATCAACAGCGCAGAAGTAGCAGTCAGTGACATGGCTTGTCAGCTCACTTCAAATCATGGGAATTTCCAAGTTCAGACTCCTCTTGCCATTGGTCCACCCACGCAGAGTCTCTGTGCATGCCTTGTACACAATGTGTGGTGCCCAAACTTTATCTTGGTCACCAAGTTTAATACCAAAATAAGCATAGTAAGCACGCTTTATGAAACTTGTAACCGATTCTTATTTGGAGCAATGGTGTAGTTTCCACATATGTAGCAGAACATGTTGACCTTATTTCTGTACGAAGTCATCTCATTCACCTGCAAAACAAAAATGGGTAGACGGAAGATAAGAATACACACAAAAAGCATCAATGAACACGTTGCTATGATAATAAACAAACAGGGTTGGTAGATTTCACACGCAACAAATTAAAATTAAAAAAAAATAAAAAAAATAAATTAAAGATGGAAGATCACTTTTAAAAGTTAACTCAGTCTATAAGTAAAAAAAACGTATTCTGCACGGCATTTTACCCTCACTAACTTTTAAAATGTTCCACACATGTGTACATGTGAACAAAAATGTAAAAAACATGTGGCCATATCTCAAAAACTTGACTTGACGGAGCAAAACTAATGTGATTTCTGGATTCAGTACATCAGATTCACCATAAATCAGCTGAAAAAAAAACCGCAGACAACAAATTTGCTGTTGACCAGCATAGTTGTTTAAGCCAGATGTATGTGTTTGAATATGGATTACTATATTTGCTTGATGATATGAATATATACATATGCGCTTATTTATATGTGTATATGTACGTATGTGTATATGTATACATACATGAATATGTATGTATATTTTTGTATGTGTGTATGTCTATATATATATATATATATATATATATATATATATATATATATATATATATATATATATATATATAAACAGAGATGTGTGTGCCACAGACGGTTTCTGATTGGTTAATCCAATAATCACATCTCCTAAAAAACTATGGTTCCTACGTTCTTAAATTTACCATAAAATATTATGCCCTTATTTATTGTCCATCTTGGAAGGGTCTATATTTTCCCTAACTTGCCATTTACAAATTACAAAATTACGAAACTTACACCAGCCATCACAATCCAACCTCCGACACTACGTCCGCCATTCTGGCGCTAGCCGCACACACGTACACACAACACGAAAACAAACGCTGTCCTCCAAAGGACAGACTATTAGTACTATTACCCAGCACACGCGCACACACGCACACATACACACGTTCACTGCCGTCCTTGTGTACGTCACGTTGTTATGGCAACCAAGCCCACTGACTTTTCACACCATAAACACACACAGTAAATCTGATTCTCTTCATTTTCTCATTTTATTACTTTGGTATGTTCCCGTTTATCCATTCATTTGCTTATACTTTCTTTTACTACATTTTTTATTTATTTTTTTATTTATTAATGGTAAGAGAGTAATTTGGGTATGCATACTAAACTGTTAACCGTTAGTTTGCGCGTTCGATCCTGATCAATTCTACTTTTTTTTTAATTCTATTTGTTTATTAAATCTTATCCGAAGCGGGGAGGGGCTATACCCTTTCCTTCCACCTCCCCCCAAGGGTGGGTTCCTAACGGAAGGGCGTCCGATCCTCCACCCACCTACGGGCAAGCAGGGGGAGCTGGCCACCATCAAGACCGTCTTAAAAGACAACGAAGGCCATGCCACCATCCCCCCACCAAAAGAGGAAGCCTGGCATTTTCTCACCCGAAAGGGGGGAGCTTGGCAGTTTCTCCCCCCAAAGGCGGTAGCCGGTGACCCCCCCAAGGGTGGGGGGGGTTCGAAGAGGCCAGGAGGAGGTGACTTTTTTCTTTGGGGGGGGGGGAAGCCTCCAGGCACCCTCATCCCTGAAGGTGGGGTTGGGGATTATCTCTCCCTGAAGGGGGGAGGCCGGCACCAAGCATGTAAATCCAGAGGGGTGACTTTTTTTGTTACCCCTGGGAGTGGGAAGGGGGCCGATCACCCAGGCAACGCCGGGTAACCCCTGCTAGTATATATATATATATATATGCTGTGTGTATATGCCGGCACATATATATGTGTATGTGTGTGTGTGTATGTGTGTGTGTGTGTGTGTGTGTGTGTGTGTGTGTGTGTGTGTGTGTGTGTAATGAGTACAAGGTTTGTTGTTTGCTTGATTTGTTCCAATTATATTTATTTCCATGTGTATATGTATATATGTGTTTAAGTATGTGTGTATATGTATACACGCGCATATATATATACATGCATATATATATACATATATATATATATACATATATATATATACATATATATATATACATATATATATATACATATATATATATATACATAGATTTATATGTAGGCTTTACTATTAGACTGGTTAAAATACTTATTAATATTAGCAGTATTATTATTATCTATATATATGTAGGTGTGTAATATATATGTTTTTGTGATATGTATATGTGCATTTCTGTGTGTAACATGCATGTGTGATGTATGTATATTTATGTGTAATATATGTATGTTTGTGTGATATATGCACATATGCATGTATGTGACATGTGATGTGTGCATACGAATGTATGTATATATAGTATCGTGTCTTATACTAATATGTGTATGTTTGTGTAATGTATACATATGTATATGTATGCGTATCTAATACATACATATAAATATATATGTGTGGGTAATTCAAAAGCGAAATTCTTAAGGTTAGGAATTTCGCTTTTGAATATAAGCGTTGTTGCCTGAAGAGGTTTCTAGTTACTAAATACGAGAAAACCGAAACATGCTCATGACTGTGTAGTAACACATTACTGCTTTTGTAAAACAGATTGAAAGTATATCTTGCTCTACTTTGGTATTGAACACTCTTGCATTAACCTCATTATATTTGACTGGTTACCTTACCTCTGGAAAATAGCAACCTCAAATTATACACTGCTGATCCAAAATTTAAGACCACTTAAAAATCTTTTTAAAAAAAAAGTATTTTTTAAGGATAGATTTTAAACTCTTCCGACTTAAGGTTACCAATACTACAATCTAAAAGGTTACGAAAACAAAAAGCTACATTCCAAAGATTTATTTTTAAAATTTACATTTTTATTAAATTAGGCTTTTTACACATGATCAAAATTATAAGACCAGGGACAAGAATTCTATTAAATTGTACAAAAAGTGTATGAAAAGTGTATGAAAACATTCAACAATCAAGCTTAATAATGAGTTCGACTTCCATTGCTTTTGATGACTTTAAAAATTCTTTGGGGCATGCCAGAAGTAAGGGTTTCCATTAAGGTGTGTGTGTGGGGGGGGGGTCCTGCTTCAGTTTCTGAAGATGACTTCACGAAGTTCATCTTTTGTTGAATATTGTTTGCCATTTCGATAAACTTCTCTTGTCATCCATCCCCAAATATTTTCAGTTGGGTTCAAGTCCGGTTAGCATCCAGGATGTCCCAATTGATGAACTCCATTTTCTTGTAGAAAGCTCAAGGTCCATTTTGCAGTGTGGATTGCAGCATTATCTTGTTAGAATAACCATCCATCCCCACACAAACGATGACTCTCCATCATCAAAGATGCTTTTTATAACATGCTAACATAACAAGCTGCTGTTTGACGATCCTGCACCACCCGGAGCTCCATCGTCCCTCTGTAAGAAAAAGCACCCCATACCATTACGGACCCTCCACCACTATCATGTGTGGGAAAAATTGCAAGGGGCATGTTTTTGTCATGCCAATATCGCTGGAAGCCATCAGGACCATCTAAATTGAATTTTTCTCATCAGAAAACAGGACTTTCTTCCACTTCTCAACATCCCAGGTTTGGTATTCATGACCAAATCTTAAGTGGTCTACTTTGTGACGTGGAAGCAATCGAGGAATTTGTTTACGCTTTTTATTTACCATGCCTTTTTGTTGAAAGTGTCGTTTGATGGTTATTGGACTGCAATCAGCATCTGTAACCGCCTTAATTTGACTAGAAGAAAGTCCTCTGTCATTCATAACAACCCATCTGATTCTCCTACTCAATGCAGGAGAAATTGGGGGGGGGGGGCTACCAAAGGATTTTGCTTTTCCATAATTCTCAGTGTTCTTCAGAAAGTTGCAAATAACAGTTTTACTGCGATTTACCTTAGCTGCTATCGTTCGCTGTGACAAACCTTACTTATGGAATCCTAGAATTTGAGAGCGCTCAACTTCGGTTAGTTTTCTTGCTTTAAGCATGGTAACACCTTTACACAGTGATTGCTAATCTCTAACTGAACTAAAAACATTAGAATAACCATAAATCTAACAATTTATATCCCTGGTCTTATAATTTTGATCATGTGTAAAAAGCCTAATTTAATAAAAATGCAAATTTTGAAATAAAATTTTTGGAATGTACATTTATGTTTGTATAACCTTTTAGATTGTAGTAGTAGTAGTAGTAGTAGTAGTAGTAGTAGTAGTAGTAGTAACCTTAAGTCGGAAGAGTTTAAAATCTATCCTTAAAAAAAAAGTTTTCTTTTTAAAGATTTTTAAGTGATCTTTAATTTTTGATCAGCAGTATATATATATATATATATATATATATATATATATATATATATATATATATTCCAACTTCCAAATAACGGTCTTCACTTCTGGAAGGAACTACTAGTTGATGTAATTGCCATATTTGTCATAAGTTTGCGTACTTTCCAATCTTTTAGGATTTTGGGATTCACCGTCATGGATAGATTAATTTATGCTCAATGAAAAAATATTTTATATATATATATGCTCAATATATATATATGCTCAATATATATATATATATATATATATATATATATATATATATATATATATATATATATATATATATATATATATATATATATATATATACATTCCTCTTCCAGAAGTGAAAACTGTTATTCGGAAGTTGGGAAAGACCGAAAACAAAATTAATAGGAAAAAAAAACGTCTATTTTATTTAGTGAAATATGCTTAAGAGAAAAAAAAATGCTGCCTAAATACACACACACAAACACATCAATATATCTATCTATCTATCTATCTATATATATACAAATAAATAACAAAAGTCTATATTCCAAATTTCATGATATTGACCATCTTACAATTTATTCCTTTAATTACATTGACGTTTACAATTCTTGACAGCACCTGTTTCGCAGCACAAAATCATTCATTTAATTATTATATCAATCAATGCATCTATTCTGCCCTTAACTCATCAGAAGAAATAGCAACTATCAATCTGCCAAAAAAAATAAAATAAATAAAATGCATTGGGCGTGAATACAAAATCCGAAAACTGAATGAGAAAGTTGAGATTGCCTTATTATTAGCTTATATTACGCCATCTTTAATATATATATATATATATATATATATATATATATATATATATATATATATATATATATATATATATATATATATATATATATATATAACACAAAATTAATGCTTTGCTGAGCATTAAAAAATGCTTATTATTATTTCATTCACTACGGTCTTGTGATATTATCTTTGTCTTTTCATTCTAACCACGAAGATTCTATTTCTCTATAAAACTAATATAAGTTAACTTCCAGTAACAACCTCCCCACCAACTCTATAGCTATGGCATGCCATTTAATATTGACGTGAAAACTTTCTGACGTCATTTTCCCATTGTGAAAATTCCATTGCAGAACAATTCAAACTAGCCGACTTTTTTGTTGTTGTTGTTTTTTCGTTGTTTTTTTGTTTTCTTTTTTTTTGTTTTTCCGTTGTTTTTTTTTTTTTTCCAAATATTTTTATTTTATTTTAGGTCATTTTTTAATCTCTCTCTCTCTCTCTCTCTCTCTCTCTCTCTCTCTCTCTCTCTCTCTCTCTCTCTCTCTTTAAGTATGCATTGTTTATTTGCTTTTGTTTTTTGTATTTTTTTGTCTTTGTTTTTAGCTATATTTTTGTACACTTTCGGCTGGGGATTTTTATCTTCGGGGGGGGGGGCAAAATCGATTAAACCATTCCTGTAATGGTCCCTGTTGATTTTGTGCTGAGAGGTTAGTTCTGTGCAGTTCTAGGAAGTTCACCCTCCCAGACCTTGCCTTCTCTTTTCGAGAAGGTGTTAGTTTATCGCTAATCGCCTGAGGCGCCCTTACCGGGGAATGCCGACGAGGCTGCTCAGGCACATTTTGCAGGTCAGAGTGCCCCTCCTCTGGGGCGCTGACTTTTCAATCTAACTTTCCGACCCTGGTGTCATAGTTCCACAGTGGGAGAGAACTATGTACCCTCTATAATTGAATCATATTCTTATATCGTCTAGCAAATAAAGGCACCCGGCATTACCTGGAAACAAAAGTGTTTCTTATCTAAACGGATAAAATATTCAATACTATGATACAACATATTTATTTATCTCCTCTGCTGGAGGTCAGACACAAAGTCAGAGGATGTTTTGAAAACATAGTGCACTAGATGAAATTCTCTGTGCCCTACAAAAAATGCCTGAGCATCCCTGTCGGCATTCTTCCAGTTAAGTATCTCTCAAGTGATTAGCAATAAAGTCACCCCTTCTCAGTGAGAAGGTAAAGCCTGGAAGTGTTGACTTCCTATGACTGAATGGAACCATACTACCACTGTTGGACTGATTGTCGCAGACGTATGTGAACAACACCTACACAAACTGTGCCAGATAAATAATATGCTATTTACCTGTTTGCCAGGTTGTCAGACACAAGGTTAAATGTGGCTTTGAGAAGCTAGTGCACTCAGATAAGTACACTCTGGCCTACAAAATATGTATGTATGTCAGCACTCCCACATTGAGAACGTCTCATGTGAAAAATTGCTTTGGCAGCCCCGGCGGTATTCTCCAGTTAGTAAGCAATAAACTCACACCTTCTCCCTGAATGACAGGAGGAAATTTCTTGGACCTCCTAGAACAGCACTGGATGTCAGCCATTCCTCGATCAACAGGGTAAGAACCATTTTAAAAATAACCAATATTCTATTGGCTTTGGAGTTAAGGTAACTCCGCGGTTGAGGATGGCACCAATAGAACTGAATAGTAGTGTTCATCATCATCCCATTAACTTATATCTAAATCCAACATGTATCCCTTTGCTGTTATTACAGATCATTTGAAACCAGAACAGTAAGTTTTAGTCTCCCCTTCATCAAGGCCAAAGGTTTGGGGTAAATATATATATATATATAATTGATTGTCTGTGTGTTCTCTTTATGTTTACAAGAGTTTTTGGCTTGTAAACATAATTTTTTATTTTTTGATTATATATATATATATATATATATATATATATATATATATATAGTCATCGACATACAGTACTGTTTCGTTGTATCACAATCATCAGTGCCGCTAGACTAGCACCTCTTCCAAGCTGAGGATTTAACCTAGGACCATTGCGTTGACAGTCGGCAGTTCTACGCATCGACCCATGGGAGCGGTGCCCACAAATAACCTCCACAAATGTCTATTTAAACAAACATTCGTTCACCACTTTTATAGTGCTCAAACCACTTACTTACAGACAAACAGCAAGCCTCGCATTTTTCAGCCAATTAAGTAGCGGGTGAATTTATTTATGACAGTGCTTTACCCAAAGAGGGGAACTTCAAAATAGTAGCATTCGCGCGCACGTGCGTGCGTGTGCGTGTGTGTGTGTGTGTGTGTGTGTGTGTGTGTGTGTGTGTGTGTGTGTGTGTGTGTGTGTGTGTGTACAACTCGCTTACAGCCCAAACCATTGGAACGATCATGACCAAATCTGGGATGATGATGGTCCACCACCCTGGGATAATGCACACCATTTTTCAAGGTTAAGGTCAAAAGTTAAGGTCATAGCCTATGTATATATACTGTCCTACAGTCTACACCACTGGATCGATCATGACCAAACCTGACATGATGATGGTCTCCGACCTAGATATTATGCACACTATTTTTCAAGGTCAAGGTCAAATGTTACTGTACACTTGGGTTCCCGTGCAGCAGGTATTCGAGCATACAACAAAGTCCTGTGTAAAGCACGAGTATCTTTACTAGTTTATATATATATATATATATATATATATATATATATATATATATATATATATATGCATACATAACAGCAAATAGTTAATAAAACATCTTAAAAAACACTTTGAAAAAGAGTTAAAAACATATTTTATCTGAAAAGGAAACACTAGATAAATGGATAGTCCTTAATCCGCAGAGTTTCGAAGAAATATTTTCCTTCTCATAGAGGGTAGGAATTAGTAAGTAAGTCAAAGATCTTATTTGATAAAAAAAAGTGAAGCAGAGAGAATATGGTGAAGAAAAGGGTGATTACACGTGAATGGAAAGTCTGGTGAAAGGTAAATTATCCAATGACAGTAAAGTCCAAAAATATAAATCCAAGAAAGTTAACTGAATTTCCATTCGCAGAAGTAAAATCCAAGGAAATCACGTAATTGGAAGATGGTCCAAAATAATCCAAAAGGCCGAAATCCATGGAATAATTCACAAATATGTACAAGGAAAAGGGGAAAAAATTCCAATAATATTAATAAAAGAAAAATAAGATATGCGTTTGACACGGCTGCAGAGACAAAATGTAATAAGGAAAAATCAGAGAAGAAGAGAAAATATATATATATATATATATATATATATATATATATATATATATATATATATATATATATATATATAAACAAATGGAAGCACTTGGTATATAAAAAAAAACACAAACTAATATCTAAATCCAATACTATATTGTACGTATGTTAATTTACATGCAGAATACATTAGAACAGTTTGGGAACAAGTTGTCAGAGCAGATTAAGAACAGGAATAGCATAGGATATCTTAACATTTACAGCAAGAACTCATCTACTAACCGCCACTAAAAAGAATGTTAAAACCAAACGGAACTTCCATGAACAGAATTTCTTTCCAAGAACTTCCCAACATTGGAAGATAATATCACAAGGGGATTGCTTTCCTGTCGACTACAACATGGTAGTCTTCAAATCTAATTTAAGGTGGGCTTCCTCTACCATGCTAGAAAACTAATCACATCTGAGAGTATTATATATCTCTACAAAACCACCATTTATCCATGCATGCTCTAATGAACTTGTAGCATTTGTGTTCCCCACCATGTAAATACTTCCAAGTAGTCCAACAAAAAGCAAAATCCTACCCTTTGACTGAAGAGTCTCCTAGATGCTGGAAATTTTTTTACTCTAAAGGTTTCTTCCATCGGACTTTGGAATTCCCTTCTTGTTTCCTGCTTCTCTAACTGTACTAACATGCAGAAGTTTAAATGCAATGTGAACAGATCTTGCTACACAGTGCATCTGTAGACATCGTTCTAAATAATAACCTGTCAAGTATCAACATGCCATACTTGAAATGAATAAGTCATCGTCTTAAATAATGTACTTTGCAACACCATCATTTCCAATCCTCTCATAGTAATATTCATCATCTAACGACCAATCTCAACCCTTATCCTCGGGTGGCTTTTACTCTTGCTAAATGATGAGTCAGAAAGGTGGGAGGCAGAAGCAGAGGAGAGAAATAGTTTTGAAATAATTTTCGAATTTGCACTTTTGCTGATGTGTCATACTAGTGTGTTTGTCATTCATAAGTTTGTAAAAGGTTAAACACAAGGTCAAGTGTGATTTTAACAAGTAACAGAACTAGAATGATTGTACGTTTGTTAACAAATAATGCCTGAACAACCCCGGCGTATTTCCTAGGTAGGAGCGCCTAAGGCTATTATTAGCCACACCGGTATTGCCTGAGCAGGTCGACTTTCTAAAACTAAACAGAACTATACCTCAGCTCAACAAAAAAAAAAAGCCATTGTTGGATTGATTTGTAACGTAAACAAGTTCTTGATGAACCGTTCCCCTTAAGTAATCCAATTTACCAAATTCACACTTCTAACGATTGCTATGATATTGTCCAATTGACTACTGTACACTTTAACCCTTATCCTCGAGTGGCATCGGGGCCTTGATAAGTGGTGACTCCTATGTAAATAAAAAAGAAAGAAAGTTGAGTCGTCTCCATAAATAATCAAATTCTACGCAATTTACACCATTAACGATTACTACACTACCACCTTGCATTCATTAAACTTTATCCTCGAGTAGCCTTCAGGCTTTGATAAGTGGTGACTCCCAATTAAAAAAAAATAAAAGCAAAAGGTTATCCTTATAATTTGCAAGAGAGATTTTACAATAAATCAGTGTAAAATAGCATGAATAATTTTCCCCACTCTTTATCTGTGCCTAAACCTAAACGTAGATTCCATGAACAAAGCTTCTTTCTTAGAACTGCACACCTGTAGAACTGTCTTCCGTTTTCCTGCTTTCCAGCTGACTACAATATGGTCGTTTTCAAGTCCAATGTAAACAAGTTCTTGATGAGCCGTTCCCCTCAAGTAATCCAATTTACCAAATTTACACTTCTAACGATTACTTTGACTACTGTACACTCTTTAACCCTTATCCTCGAGTAGCGTCTGGGCCTTGATAAGTGGTGACTCCTATGTAAAAAAAAAACAAAAAAAACACATGATATGTGATACATCATTTTGAAATGTTGCATCTGTAAACACCAAAACAAAACTATGTATTGTTCCTTTGTTTCCACATCTTAACTCTTTCTCGCTCTCTTTCTTTCTTTCTTTCTCTCTCTCTCTCTCTCTCTCTCTCTCTCTCTCTCTTTCTTTCTCTTTCTCTCTCTCTCTCTCTTTCTCTCTCTTTCTCTTTTTCTCTTCTCTCTTTCTCTTTCTTTCCCTCTCTCTCTCTTTCCCTCTCTCTCTCTTTCTCTCTCTTTCTTTCTTTCTCTCTCTCTTTCTCTCTCTTTCTTTCTTTCTCTCTCTCTCTTGAACAGAGTCCAAAAAAAGAGCCTCTAACCTATTAAGTCTCACACTAT
>NC_136524.1:26780449-26912949 GCF_053919585.1 Euprymna scolopes | reverse complement strand
ATATATATATATATATATATATTTTTTTTTTTTTCTATATTATTTATTATATATTTTTATTTTTTATTTTATATATATATATATATATATATATATATATATATATATATTTATTTTCTCTCTCTCTCTCTTTCTCTCTCTCTCTCTCTCTCTCTCTCTCTCTCTCTCTATATATATATATATATATATATATATATATATATATATATATATATATATATATATATATATATATATATATATTGTTTTTAAAAAATATGTCCCTCCCTTCGAGTGACTGGAACCAGAAGTAGTTTTGCGTAGCTGTATATGATTTCGGGTGTCCGTTGTTGTTAAATAAATGTAATAGCATCGTCGATGTACTTTTGGAATGTCAGAAATTTCGTGAAAAATATCGAATAATTCCACCCCGTTTTTCCAAGCTTATAACTCCTCGAAAAATGTTATTCAAGCCCTAATTTATTTTTCAATTAAAGGAGCAAGGAGCAAGGTTTCATTAAAAAAAAAAAAAAAAAAAAAAAAAAACAACGTGTTTTTTTTTGTTGTTTTGTTTGTTTTTTTAAGGTTTTAAACTTAGGACTTTACAGGTAAATTTCTAAAAAAAATAATACTTTTTTGTTTTAAATTTGAATATATTATTTATTGATCTTTTATCTTCAATTTGTGATATATAAAACTTTGGTGAGTAAATTAATTATTTACTTTTTAATAGACATTTCTAAATGGGGGCGTGAATTAATTCGACCCCCTGCCTTTCCAAGCTTATAACTACTCGAAAAATGTAACTCAAGTTCTAATTTTTTTCTTTCAATTAAAGGAGCAAGGACCAAGGTTTCATTTAAAAAAAAAAAAAAGAAAAACAAACAATGTGGTTTTAAAAAAAAAGGTTTTAAACTTCGGAATTTACATGTAAATTTCTAAAAAAACACTACTTTTTTGCTTTAAATTTGAATATATTATTTATTAATCTTTTATCTTCAATTTGTGATATATAAAACTTTGGTGAGTAAATTAATTATTTACTTTTTAATAGACACTTGAAAATGGGGGGGGATTAAAAAAAACGTTTGTCTAAAATATTATATTCAGTTTATTGGAAAGAGCATAAAATTTCACATTGACCTTGAAAATATCGTAAAAATTGAATCAATAGAAATATTTTGATAGTTTTTTAAAGTTTAAAAATTGAAAAATACTGAGCTCGTAAAATTCAATTAATTTCATTACTGTTTTTTAAAAATAAAACAAAATATTTCTATTACTTTTAAAACAACTTTAATAGTTTATTGTGGAAGTATAATCCCTAAAGAAAATAAACAACCCACTTTTAAAAGAGAAATTACGAGTTTTTTTTTATATATTTTATTCACAGTTTTGTGTTAGGGGTGTCAAAAATTCCTACAAAAATTCTGATACACACTTTTGGAGTGTAATATTTTCTCAAATAAACAATATAAGCTAAGAATTTCTAAGCGGAATAATTATACAAGAATAAGTTTTCTATCTATCTATATATATATATATATATATATATATATATATATATATATATATATATATATATATATATATATATATATATATATATATAGTAATTTATAAAATATATATGGCGACCAAGCTACACTGAATATTCTGCGTTTCATCCAACTATAGGATTCGTCAGCCTGACGAATCCTATAGTTGGATGAAACGCAGAATATTCAGTGTAGCTTGGTCGCCATATATATTTTATAAATTACTAACTAGCTCTACCTACGTATTGAGCACTTTTGAAGTAAATACTTAAAGTTTACGCATAAATCTATACTTTCATATATTAAGTTCATGCGAATAAATGAAGTAGTTATATATATATATATATATATATATATATATATATATATATATATATATATATATATACATATATATATATGAGAGAGAGAGAGAGAGAGAGAGAGAGAGAGAGAGTCATCCACATACTGTATCACAGCTCATCAGTGCATCAGGCTATACAGGCCTCACCACCCAAACGACATTCAAGGCTTCTCACCACTACGCTGTTCAACTGCTGCTGTGCGGGTAATGAATTAATGATGTTTTGACACTGTTCAAATGTCTAAACTCGATTTGTTTACACAAAGAGAATATATATATATATATATATATATATATATATATATATATATATATATATATATATATATATATATATATATGCTAGCAGGCCGCCCAGCATTGCCCGGTTGTAAAGTACACTTAAATATGATATTTTGATTAATGCAGATTTCATATTTGTTATTATATTATATTGGACCCAATATATAGTAATGATTTAAAAAGTTTAAAAAAAAAAAAAAGGCTTGTGTGCCACTACCAGGAATCAAGACCAAAACGTTTAACTTACGATTTACTTTTTCCTTTGGCGTTAATGCCTGAGCTATGAAGACATGTTTGCTGCAAAGCTAAAAATTAAAACATGAACCAATAGCTATTACGTCAGGCATGCATATTTGTAATGTCGTCATTCGATCTTCACCTGACAAATTCCATTTTTTGGATTTTCACACTTTTTCACCGTTGTTTCCCCAACTAAAACCCTTCGAATACCCTATATATTAAGTTTCATGTCTTTAGACCAAAAATTGACAGAGGAGCTTGGTAAGCAGGCAAATTTTTTTTAAACAAATGTATATACACATTCATGAATATATAAAGAAAGAGGTTTGTGTTTACTATAAGCTTTTTACACAAATATCACGCAAATATAAATCATGTAAAACATCTGCAGGAATATAATTACACGTAATAGTTAACTACAGATGATCATCCCATAAAAAAGAAAAAATAATAGGGAATTAATTAAAGTGAATATTTTAAAAAATATGCAGAATAGCTAGATCTTTTGCAGATGAATGCAATTCTATGGCCCATATATAACAAAGTTGTATTTTCTTTTCAAATAAATAGAAAAAAGTTTTTTTTTTATATGAATATCAATACACGAAAAACCGAAATAGTTTGTCTGCAGCATATATAACTCTGTTATATATGCTGCAGACAGACTACTTTTCATTGTGTTAAAAAATCATTTTTTCCGTGTTGTCCCATGAAGGGATATACTTAAATATTTGAAGAAATGTGAGGGGTGTACTCACTTTTGTGATACACTGTATATATCTATAATATAAAGCTGAACGTCTGTGTGTGTCTGGTCACGAATAGGCTCCTATATGGTTGACTATTATAGAAAACTGATCACATATAATAATAGAAGATGCATCGAGAAAAAAGAATGAGTATGTTTGATCTGGCATAATAATGATTCATTAAAATTGTGGGATCTGCATACACGCCTGGTCCACAAAGTATGGAAATAAAAAATTTAAAAATAAAAAAAAAACGTTTACAAGTGTTTTTGATATAGATGTACATAAGAATACTTTGATAAGTATGTTTTAACTTAAATAGGGATGGTATAATAAAATTGTGGGGTCTGCGTTCGCGCCTGGCCTCCATAGAATGGAAATAGGCACAAACTTTAATAAAGACTTTTCATATCTATCTGCGTAAATATACTTTGATAATTATGTTTCAGTTTGAAGTAATATTTTTGTTTTAACGGTTAATTAAAAATAAAATAATAAATAAATAAAAAAAAGTCTGATATTGTTAAAGCTAAACCTCTTTTCAAATCAGTTTGCACTCTGGAGACGAAGCGTGTTCGAGATAAGTGTATTTTAATGTTAATGTTTAATTTAAAATATTAATAACTACATACTATTTCAGTACTTAATTTATATTTTTATTTCCTGATTGTTTTATTTAATGATAGCGTTTTCTCGTCATAAATGTTTATTATATCTACCATGTTGATTGCATGAACAGATTGGGAAATTGTATTCATTGTTAATTCGTGAGAGGTGAATCTATCACCATACGTTCCCTTTAAAAAACACGCCAGTTGGACTTTTATTAAGTACAATACTTAATAGATTTTTTTTTGATTTTTTTTTTAAGGAGAGTAGAGAACGTTTTGTGGAAGCGTTGTCGGCAGCTCCCGTTACTCTCGCTTCACTTTATTTGTCACTCAGTCCTCATTTTTTTAATGAGTGATTTTTCTGACTAAGGGAGAAGAAAAAGCTGTATTTTAGGTTGGCAGTATTTTGCGTGAACAGTCGACAGAGATGGCGGAAATTTTCTGTTTCTATGTCTATCCTTGTAGCCATGTCACTAGTAAGGGTGCTGGAGGTAAACGTTTTATCTGGGCTGACGTTATCCGCCTGATAGTCAGGGACCCGAACCTTGCATTAACCACTAAGGAGGCTGTCCTATCAGCAGGTGCAAAGTACTGGGGCTGCTGTATTGCCGTTTGGTGAATGGATTCTGGACCATGCAGTAGCTTCTGGTGGGGCCTCTCGATGCCATATTAGTGGGTAATTGTTACGGCTTTACCTTATCATGTTCTACAAAAAAAAAAAAATTCTTCGTTACTTTTCTCTCTTAGTTTCCCCTCTCTGTCCTGCTCTAAGCAAGTCTGACGACCTAGTCCACAAACTCCAAAATTCCATCATGACAAGTTTCAATAAAAAATACATGATTAAACCCGGATATGAAACTTCCAACGTAGACCCCCACTACCATGTCTCCTTCTCCAACATCAGGGGTCTACGTTCTAACCTTCCAGAGGTTGAAGCCCAATTACAGGAGACTAAACCAGACCTTTTTTTTTAAGCGAAACCGGAATTGGACAGACTATTTCCCTAAATAAGTTCGTAATTAAAGGATATGGGCATGGAATATGTGCCTATATTAAAGATGGCTTTCCATGTGGTAGGAACATCTCCAGAGAAGATCCTAACTTACCCTATATGTGCTTCCGATTAGCACTTGCTCACACTACCGCATTTATATTTACTCTCTATCGCCCCCATAACAGCGGAGTTACTATCTTTAAAAGCATATCTGAGAAAATTGACCAAGTTCGATCAGTATATCCTTCAGCTAACATTCACGTATGTGGAGACTTCAATGTTCATAATGTGGAATGGTTTACCAATCAAACAAGACCAATGATGAAGGGAGGTTCTGTCATGATTTCTCCATTGCTTATGACCTCTCTCAGATTGTTCACGAACCAACCCGTGTGCCCGACAATGACGGCCAGTATGCGAGTCTCCTAGACCTTTTTCTCACAACTTGCCTCAGTTTCCATTCTGTCTCCTCTTGGATCTTCGGACCACTCAGTTGTATCAATTAAGATAAAAATGAAATGTAATAAGTCCTCAGACGTACCTCTCCATCATACAATATATCGATACTCTATGGATGACTGGGATAGTTTCCGCACATTTATATCAGATCTACCTCTGCGTTCCATGTTTAAAAAGGATGTGTCGTCTATAGTATCAGACCTGACAGAATGGTTAATTGTAGGTATACACCATTTCATACTCTCAAAAAAGTTCCAGCAAAAACCTAACAGCCAGCCATGGTTTTCTCCAGAATGTGCTGCTGCTATTGCGCACAGAAATCACTTTTTCCACTGCTTCCAACGTAATAGATATATGGAAACTAAAGCCGCTTTCAGGACTGCCAGCAACCATTATAAGAAAGTAATAAAGAACGCAAGAGAGTTATATGCTCAGTCTATCAAGTCCAAAGTAGCTGAGCAGCGGCTTGATTCCCACCAGTTTTAGCAATTAGCAAACAGAATCCTGAACAGAAGCGTGTGCTTTATCCCAACTATCATCAATGGACCTGAGTTAATCTCGCCAGCATCAGACAAAGCCAAACTCTTTGCCAAGAACTTTGCAGCTAATTCTACCTTTTGCGACCAAGGCCGCCAACCCCCAACATTTCCTCCTGCATCAGAAAACACGCTATGTGATATACAAATATCTGTACGTGATGTTGCCAAGCTAATCAAAAACCTTGATTCCAGTAAAGCAACCGGCTCTGACGGTATTCCAATTATAGTACTCAAAAAACTTCAACAAGAACTAGCGCCCATACTTACAAAACTGTTTAAACATTATCTTAAGGAGAATTGCTTCCCATCACCCTGGAAAATCTCATCAGTATGCTCTGTATTCAAGAATTCAGGTGATCGTGCGTCATGAGTAAGTTGCTGGAATCTGTGTTAAATAGAGAAGTAATCAATCATCTCAACAAAAATAACCTTCTTAGTGGCACACAATATGGTTTCCGTTCTGCTAGATCTACAGCAGATGTGCTTACAGTTATATCTCATAGGATTAGCGAATCTCGACAGAGGCAACCTTTCTAGGGCAATTGCTCTTGACATATCAAAAGCCTTTGATAGGGTATGGCATAAAGGTTTACTTCACAAGATCTCCAGCTATGGTATAGCTGGAAATGTCTTCTCAATTATTAAATCATTTCTCTCTGATAAGTTCATAAGAGTAGTAGTTGATGGGCAAAAATCAGAAGCTCACAGTATTAATGCTGGAGTCCCTCAGGGGTCCATCCTGGGCCCAACTCTTTTCCTGATCTACATTAATGATCTTCCAAATCACATCCTTACATCATTTGTAGATATTTTTGCTGACGACAATACCATCTATGGTAGCACATCTAAGACAGTAAACGACCAAGTTCTCTCTGATTCTCTCTCCTCTGATCTTGAGCACGTAGTACAATGGGGTAAAGGAGTGGCTGGTTACTTTTAATGCATCTAAAACCAAGCTTCTATCTTTACATCATCAACGTTCTGATCCCCATCTGGCATCAATTAAAATGTATGGCTCTCGTCTTGGGGAGTCCATAAGTTTTGACAGGTTTCTAGGCTTGACCTTTACTCCTGATCTGAAATGGAATACGTACATCAAATCTGTTGCCAAGGCCGCTGGAAAAATGGTTGGATCCTTCTATTGATCCAGTAGATATCTCACTGCTGATGCAATTCTCTATCTATATGAGCCAGGTACGTCCAAGGATGGAGTACTGTTGCCACATATGGGCAGGAGTTGCTAGAAAAGCCTTGTCCTGCCTTGATAGGGGTCAAAATAGACTTTGTGGCCTGGTGGGAAATGTCTTTTTCTCTTCGCTGCAACCTCTTTCTCACAAAAGAGATGTTGCGAGTTTGTCTCTGCTTTATCGTTATTTTCATAGAAAGTGTTCAACTGAGCTTCAATCTATGGTCGCCCCTTGCCAAACTTTCACACGAAACACTCGTCTAGCTGAAAACACTATCAATAATTCTCCCCACTCTATCTGTGCCTAAACCTAAACCTAGATTCCATGAACAAAGCTTCTTTCTTAGAACTGCACGCCTGTGGAATTGTCTTCCGTTTTCCTGCTTTCCAGCTGTCTATAATATGGTTGTCTTCAAGTCCAACGTGAACAAGTTTCTGATGAGCTGTTCCACTTAAGTTAACAAATTTACCGAACTTCCATTACTATTGATTACTATATTGTCTTTTTGACTGCTGTACATTCTTTAACCTTTATCTATCGGCCTTGATAAGTGGTGACGCCTATGTAAAAAAAAAAAAAAATGGTATGATAAAATTATGGGGTGTTCGTTCGCGCCTGACCTCCATAGAATGGAAATATGTCACAAAGTTTAACAAGGAATTTTAATATAAATCCACAGAATATTGTGATAAGTGTTTCAGTGTGAACAGGTAAGGAATAATAAATTATGGGGTTTATCTATTTTATTTTTACTTTCATCATATTTTGCTTTGGTTTTGATACCCCCAAATTCGAAGCTATCTCTTTACAAATTTATCTAAAAACGAATCTGCAAACCGTTTCCGTCTCAAAAAAGTAGTTTTTATGACATGAAGAAATTACTTTTTTGAAAAGTAGGCGATCACTTTTCCATGTAAATTTAACTTAAGATAAGCACCCACTTTCTAGCCACCTGAGAGAGGGGGGGGATTTTTTCCCATGTTTATTGGCTAAACAGCTTTCGTTTATGCTCATGCATAGCATAAACGAAGGCTACAGCTGTGAAATGGAAAATAGTCCCAGAGTTCAAGGATTATTACCATGCAAAAGAAATCAAACAAAAAACTTTTTAGTCAAGAAACACACAGAAAAATGCCCCTCTCTCAGGTGGCCAGAAAGTGGGTGTTTATTCTAAGTTAAATTTAGATTGAAAAGTGATCACCCACTTTTCGAAAAAGTAATTTAATGAATATCATGAAAACTTTTTTTTTGCGACGGAAACGGTTTGCAGATTCGTTTTTAGTACACTGAAATCTACAATAAAATATTTCGTTATATACGAACATAAGACAGGCCTTAAAGTAAAATAATACCGGATTTTTGGGGCAGATTTGCCGTTTAGTTGTATAAATATCCTCAAACTAGGTAATCACTAAAAGGGACTCTTAAAAGTCGTCACCTGTATCGAGCAAAAGTTTAAAACCACTGATTATATGTCAGCCTACGTCACAGTAACATATATTGAGTGAGTTCCTAACAGTATTTTGTATAGATTTTTAGTTTAAACTCATTTTCCCAAAATTTCCCCAAACTTAACGTGTTCGATACAGTCTGCCACCATTTGTATTTTTCAAATATACCGATAAACACTGCATGTTTTTGAACCGATTAAACATTATACATTACATAAAAACACTACAATGTTATCCAGTTAGGTAGAACATTTACTTTTCTTGCCTTTGATAACATTTATTTGTTATATATTTATTTTTTGACAACTTCTTTATATCTGTGTTTAGTAATACAACCCCTTTTCATTTAATGTAACGTTTAGTCGGCTCGAAAAACAGTGTTTATTGGTGTATTTGAAAGATACAAATGATGGCGGACACTGTTGATTACGTTAAGTTTGAGAAAGTGAGTTAAAACTAAAAAACTATACAAAATACTGTCACAAACCCACCGATTATGTCAGCCCATGTCATGGTAACATATATTCGGTGGGTTTTTGACACTGTATTGTATAGTTTTTAGTTTTCAACTTACTTTTCCATACTTAACATATTCAACACAGTCTGCAACCATTTCTGTTTTTCCAGCCGATTAAACATTTTACATTACATAAAAAAACTAAACAATTATCCAGTTAGGTAGAAACATAATTTACCTTACCTTTGCTTTCATTTGTTTTTGGACGACTTTTTCAAATCTGTGTATAGTAACCCCCCCCCCCCATCACTCAAACATTAATTACTAACTCACATTTTTGTATACAGAAAACGAACAAAAAAAAAACATTTAGCGTTTCAACATTTTTGCTAGGTTCAGCTTTATCCACTGATTGTTGGTCGAGCCCAAGCCATGATTGATGGTAATTCTGAGGATCAGGATCCAATTCTGCAAGAGTACCATTTTTTTTCATTTTCGCCTTTTTTATTTTACTTTTTGGAGTGGATTGCTGTACTAAGAATATAAGAAACATGCATTTTCTCTTTTTATTAGAATTTTCCATTACACCAAATTGAGCCACAGCAATGCGTGGCAGGGTACAGCTAGTATATATATATATATATATATATATATATATATATATATATATATATATATATATATATATATTTCTGTAGAAATATATTTTCTTACAGTATATACCAATCCTTATATAAGAAGCTCCATGTAATTACAGGGCAATATAAAGAATAAATGACAAAAAAATTATATTGCAAAATTCATGATGTTGACCAATTTTATAATTTTTTCCTTTAATTCAGTTGACTTATACAATTCTTGACAGTATCTGTTTCGTAGTGCAAAATCAATCACTTAATTATTATATCAATCAGTGAATCTATTATGCCCTTAACCTTTTAATCATGTCAAATCACACTTCAATTCCTTTTGACGGATTGATTGTTGCTATTTCTTCTGATGAATTAAGGGCATAATAGATTCACTGAATTAAAGGAATAAATTATAAGATGGCCAACATCATGAATTTTGGAATATAGCTTTTTGTCATTTATTCTCTCTCTCTCTCTCTCTCTATATATATATATATATGTGTGTGTGTGTGTGTGTGTGTGTGTGTGTGTGTGTGTGTGTGTGTGTGTGTGTGTGTGTGTGTGTGTGTATATATATATATCCACTTATCATGATAGGATTTAAAATAAAATATTCATCTTTACATCATTCAATTATATATATATATATATATATATATATATATATATATATATATATATATATATATATATATATATATAGTGACCAGTTAAATCAAATCGCTCATCACAGAAGAACTATACGGACGAACGGAATTTATTCATTTCAGGAACAATATGATTTTGTCACCAGTCGCTCAAGCAATTCTGTCGGCGCTTAAGATACACAGCTATAATGAATCATTTTGACACACAAATCCAGGAGACTCCTGAGAAGCACACATCTCCTTCCAGGTCTAAGCTTACTCCTCTGAGGTCAACAGCATTAAACCTTTCTAAGTAGAAAATTTCAATGATAGAACAATCCTTATTCTGCATAAGTACCAAATTTTTGTTTAAATGTGTTCTTATTTTTAGAGACTAAATACTATGCATCTTAATATTTCAAGGCTTTTTGTGTGGGATGAGTGTGTATGTCAATATGTACGTGTGCTTGTGTGTGTGTGCATGTATACGTATGCCTGTGTGTGTATTGTTTTGTATGCTTTTTGGACAGTCACTCCCACATACTTAGGTATGTACAAGTATATCAGATTTTTTTTTTTTTTGTGACCAATCCTTATTTTTGGACACAATCACAGCCATGGCCCTGACACAACTGTCTTCCCCCTTTCCCAAGAGCATAAAATGTTCAAATAAAAGATGGAATAAATAAAAACAAAAAACAAAATAAATAAATGAAAAGGATAAGTCCTGTGTTCAGTTAACAGTGTGTATATGCTGTTGTTGTGTTTAGTAGTCATAAATATGTCCCACAGCTATTTTGTGAGGTTCGTTTTTTTTTATATACATCGACTGTAGAAGAACACCAGGAAAAAAGAAAGAGTAAGAGTTTTTATAGTAAGCATGAGATTTTAGGACTGATTATTTTTTTGTGTCTATGATTGGCTGGAATAAATTTCCGATTGAAGATTTTGTCCAATCGAGAGTCAGTATGTAAAATAACATTCACTGCTGTTGATACTGCGAAAAAAGTGTGAAATAATCCATTTTCTATTTAAATTTATTTTTTAAACAATATATATTGTCTAACAATTTTCAGATTATTAAAAACATTTTTTAAATATATTATGTAGTGATAATTCACTTTACTATATTAAGTCAACATAAAATTAGCATTTTGCTTTAAATTCTAAAAAGGGCGTTTGTAAATGGAATTTTTGGCTAAATATACATGTTCATTTCAGCTGGCGCCACATGCGTTTACATGAAAGTAAATAAGATAGGTATGATGGTGTGTGTATGTTATAGCGTTTGCTTTATTAGTGAGGAAAATGGTGGCCTTGTAAAGATACAGGATACTTTCAGGCATAAGTAACTTTCTAGCATGGTAGAGGGAGCCCAACTTCCTCACAGCAGCCACAGTAATCCCCTCGATGTATCTGTTCCAACTCATGTTCCCTGTGAATGTTAAGCTGAGGAGTTTGAATGAAGTACTTTCAAGTTTATCAAGTGCATGGTATATATGTTCAGAGATTACAATTAGGATATCTGCAGTAGAACGGCTTGCCTAAATCCATATTGATGATCGGACAGAAGTTTAACAACTGTAAGGCGGTGAACTAGAGCTTGATTAATTATGGACTCAAATATTTTGGTGAAAAGAGGGAGGAGGCTAATGGGGGCGATAATTTAATGGGTCAGTTCTTTCGCCAGAATTCTTGTAAACTGGTACCATAGAAGCAGTTTTTCAGCAGTCAGCAAAGCATGATTTGTTAAGGCATTTGTTGAAAAGTTTGGAGAGAACTGGAGTAACCTCAGCGAATCATTTCTTTAACAGTACAGTCGAGATGAGATCAGATCCACATGCTTTTGAGGTGTCTATGTTTTTTATGATATCATGTACTTGAGAAAGGGTGATTTTCAGATCATCTAGTGTGCTTTCTGTCTGCAAAGGAAAACCAGGGAGGGAGTGGTTTTCTGGATTTTAGGTAAACCGACGAGCAAGCATGTTAGCTTTCTTGGTTGCCATGCAAACAACCTCATGATTGTTTGATAGTGGGGGAATTGTTGATTGCCCATTATTTACTATACTATTGTAGATACTCCAGAAATCATGAGTTCCTAATTTTTACGCTTCAATGCGTTTTCTGGTGGTTTTGGTATATTCTCTCTTAGCTGTCGCTACTTCTTTCTTACAATTACTTCTAGCTTCTATAAACTTTTGTCTGTTTGTACTGAACTTATGTCGGATAAATTTGCGGTATGTATGCTGCTTTTGAGCAATGGTAGCTGCACAAGTAGAAGTAAACGACTGGGGAGAGTGGGGTTTGCATTGATGTCTTCGGTGTATCTTGCACATGTGCAGCTAACATAAATACATCATTTTTGACTAAAATTTGCATGTTCATTTCGGCTGTTGCTACATGCATTTTTACATGGAGGTAAATGAGACGGGCATGTTGGTGTGTGTATGTTATACTGCCCGCTTTGTTAGTGATTTCTTTATTAGTTTTACCTTGAAGTCATTATTTTTTTGTCTCTTATACACTTTTATCAAGTACCTATTTACAATGCCTCCCCACGGGACAGAGTTAGACACCAGGATATCAAGTAGAGGGCAATATCAGAAAGAAACAACAAAGTCTGTCCATACAAAAAAATGATTAAATTTTTTATTGGAAAACTCAGGGCAATGAAAAAAAAAAAAAAAAAAAAAAAAAAAGAAGCATAGTATTTACAGTGGTTGCAGCTAGACCAATTTTTGCTGCAAATGTTTGGGGGGGGAGGACTGAAGCAGAAACTGGAGCTCAGTTGATCACTTCCCATGAAAATATAATAGAATAGAAAAAGACTAGCATCTTCAACTATTAGGTTGCAAAGTCAATTTTGTACTCTAACAAAACAGGAGAGTCCTCTAGGTGGTGCCTCCCCGGATATGTGGCAACAGTATTCCATCTTAGGCCCTATGTAGCTCTTATACAGACAGAGGATGGCATTAGGATCAAGATACTTTCTGGAGCAGTAGAATGATCCAACAATTTTTCCAGACACATTAGCAACAGATTTCTTCCACTTCAGTTCTTATCAAAACTTCTTAAGGGGAGCTCCATCCATTTCAACTGGTGCAAAGTGTGTGAATGCATGTTGGTGATTAAAAGAGAAAAGATTAGTCTTAGATGTATTACATATATATATATATATATATATATATATATATATATATATATAATATAAACATTGTTTGGTTACACACTTGGAAACATGCTTCGGACATAGCTATAGATAGCCAGACTTCCTCAGGTCAACATTTTTTTTTTACTGCTGCATTGGACAGCTGACTATGTTGTCCATCTAAATTAACATAAATAAGGTTTCTTTCTTCATTTGTTGCATGGTGGTTGAAATTGGCCTCAGTTGGATTAAATCAGTTGGATTTAAGTTAAAAGGTGACCCATGTTCTACGTTCAAATTGTGACCAAAGTTTAACCAATTATTTCCCCTCTCAAGATTCTGTTAGGGGGAAATGCGGATTTTAAATAAGTATTTTACTATTAAATAATTATATATATACATCTCCTTAGGAAAGAAAATAACGAAAAATGGAGATCTCCATGGCGGGACGACCTGATACAACACATGGGTCCCACATGACAGCAGATAGCTCGGGATAGAGTTAGATGGCTAAAGTCCAGGGAAGGGTTCCTCATTGAGTGATAAAACTCTTATTGATTGATTATATATATATATATATATATATATATATATATATATATATATATATATATATATATTAGTGCATTAGAGTCCCCTCTATCCCCCAACTAAATGTTTGTATACCCTTATTGAATAAATGAACAAATCTATATTTAACAATGCATAGTTTTTGTGACTTCATTTTCCATTCCTATTGTTTTTCTATATAAGCTCCAATGAAACTTGTTGAGCTTTATATTATCCCGATAAGTCTCCTCTTATAGAATTGAATTTACTCTCTTCTTTAACTCACTAAGCTATATATATTGTTTGGCTGTCGAATTTAATATATATATATATATATATATATATATATATATATATATATATATATATATATATATATATATATATATATATATTCACGTGAAATCACCTTTTTCTTCACCATATTCCCTCTGCTTCACTATTTGTTACCAAGTAAGATCTATTACTTACTTGTAGTTTCATCAAATACTTTTGCAAGCAAAATCCGATCCCACATTTTGCTAAATCCTACCCTCAGATGAGAAGGAAAGTATTTCTTTGAAACTCCACGGATTAAGGACTGTCCACTTATTTTGTGTTTCCTTTTTAAAATTAAAAATGTTTTTAACTCTTTTCAAAGTGTTTTTTAACATGTTTTATTAACTACTTGTTCTTATATATATATATATATATATATATATATATATATATATATATATATATATATATATATATATATATATATACTAACATGGGTACCCGGCGTTGCGTGGGTTGACATGAAGTTCCGTTTGGAACACGCCTGCTATACTAATCATTTTCCTCATGGGTAACGTGGATACCCCCACAACAATTTCAAAAATAAAAGAACGGATAAAAACATGGAAATGTAATCGCCCCCAAAAAGAAGTATCTGATACTCTCTCCACCAGATATTTCGGCAGAAGGGATCACTGTCCTAAGAAAACTCATTATCTTGTGAACCTAAAAAATTAACATTTATAAACATTAATGCATGCATTTATTTTATTTTTTTGGTAAATGTGTAGTTTAGCGGCGTAAATTATTTGCCAGACAAAAAAAATTATAAAAACTATTTATTTTTATATAAAACACATTGTTAGACCCAAAGGCTGAAATAAAACCAGAGAAAAATTTCATTTTTATTATTTGTTATCATTTATATTTATTATTTGAGGCCGCTATATTGCTTTTAAAATTTGGCCTTTCTAAGGTTTAACAGATTGGCCTTTTTAAACTCTTTGATGAATTATGTTTTTAGCCGCCATATTTCTTTTTGTAATGAAAGTGCGTAAAAAGGCCAAATTTCGCCTTAAAAAAGGCCAATCTGTCAAACCTAAAAAAGGTCAAATTTTAAACGTGTAAGGCGTGCACAAATGATAAAAAAAAACATAAAAATGAATTTTTTTTTTTTGTTTTATTTCATCCTTTGGGTCTAATAATGTTTTATATAAAAATGAATAATTTTTATAATTTTCTTTTGTCTGTCAAATAATTTATGCCGCTAAACTACACATTTACCTTTATTTTTTGTAAGGGCACTTTTTTTTTACTGGCTTTTTTTTTGTAAATAAAGGAAATTTTAGATTTGCTTCTTTAGGCGGGGGTGTTTTTCGATTTAATTTTTATTAGTCGTTTTATGCTTCTAATGTAATCCCCCCCCCCTCCAAAAAATTGAATTTGTCATATTTTAGGGTTTGTGTTGTTTATTAAATTGTTAGATAAAAGTAGAGAATGGTCTCATAAAAAATAATTAAATTTATCGTTACTTTATGTTTCCAATGTTACTCCCACTCCCAGTTTTTTCCCTCCCCTTCAATCGCTAAACTTTAAAAAATGTTAGCAGTGACATGTCTCGTTGAACGCTTGGTGGCCAAAAAGTGGGTGCTCATTTTACGTTAAATTTATATAAAAAAGTGATCCCCCACTCTAACATGTTATTTTTTTTCTTTTCAAAATTTCTAATTTTTTTGCACTTATTTGCACTTCTGCAAAGTAATAATATTTATAAAGGATGTTTAAATGTATTAGGCTGAAAAAAAGGGTCTCCATTTTTTTTAGGGGTTAAACGCTGCTAGGTCACGTCGTATAAAGTTACCTATTTAATTAGAAAATTAAGTTTGTAATCGATGAAATTAACGCAAAAAAAGAAAAAAGTGTAACTTGTGAAATTTAGAGGGAGGGGTCATTTTTTTTAGGTATTAAACGACGCTGAATTACGTGGTAAAAAATTACAGATTTCTGTATTGCCATAAGCAATAAAATAAAACAAACAAATGAAATTTTTCAGTTTCTTTTGTAAGTGTTTTTTTTTTTTTTTTAATATAAAAAAAACATTAAAAGCCAAACATTTTTTCTATCTACACAGAATTATTTTTCCAGCTAGAAATTAATGAACTTACCAAATGATATTTGGTAAACGTTTTTTCTTTTTATGGGCAAATAACTATAAAAAAAAGTTTTAAAAAAAAGGTCGCTGTTGGAAATATTCATTCCAAAATAAATTAAATTAAATATATTATCAATATAATTGTTGTTTAAAATTTATTTAAAAAAACAATTTTAAATAGAATACTTAAAATAATTCTCTCACTAAAAACATTAACTAAGATACCGCTATTTAGTAAAATCAATTTTTCTTAATGTCATATGCAAATAAGGTGATCCCTTAATTGTATATTTTTGCAAGTATAATACTATATATAGAAATAAATGAAAGATTAAAGTAAGACGCGTTTTGTATATAGTAATCAAATTGTGAACAAACAAACAAATACACAGGAATGCGGATTTATATATATATATATATATAGATAGATAGATAGATAGATACATAAGGGTGAGGGATCAATAATTGTGAAATTATCAATCAAGTTTTCATAGGAGGAAACATAAAAAAATCATATTTACGATTGTTTCAGAAATGATATTCTTTTATTCATTCAAATAAAACCATCGAGAGATAAGTAAAATATTTCTGGATATCGTCTCCTCATAAGCATAAATGGAAGGGGAAGGGAGGAGAAGACACCAAATTTTAACTATTGAAGTAAGTATAGTTTGTGAATCTTAGGGTTTTTCATCGCCAATCACAAATCCGAAGAGTAAAAATGGTAAAAGAATGAGTAATAATTTCCGAGTTCCATGGTGAGTCGGAGAGTTTTAAAAAAGCGTTTCCGAAACGATCGTACATATAAACATGATTTTGTTACGTTTCCTCCTATGAAAAATTGATAATTATTAATCTCTCACCATTTTCTATTTATATAGCTCTAGGTTAATTACATCTTTACAGCTTATCCTAACTGCAATACTCAGAGCACAGCACAAGTAAATATATTTTACAGAGACTTTGTTCATGTCTATCACACTCAATAATATATATCTATAATATAAAGCTGAACGTGTGTGTGTGTGTGTGTGTGTGTGTGTGTGTGTGTGTGTGTGTGTGTGTGTGTGGTCACGAATAGGCTCCTATATGGTTGACTATTTTCAAAAACTGATTACATATAATGATAAAAGATGTATCGAGACACAGGAATGGGTATGTTTGATCTGGCAGAACAGTGGTTCATTAAAATTGTGGGGTCTGCGTTCGCGCCTGGCCCCCAAAATATGGAAATAAAAAATGAAAAAAAAAAAAAAAAAAACGTTTACAAGTGTTTTTGATATAGATGTACATAATAATACTTTGATAAGTATGTTTTAACTTAAATAGGGATGGTATAATAAAATTGTGGGGTCTGCGTTCGCGCCTGGCCTCCATAGAATAGAAATAGGCACAACTTTAATAAAGACTTTTCATATCTATCTGCGTAAGTATACTTTGATAATTATGTTTCAGTTTGAAGAAATATGGTATAATAAAATTATGGGGTGTTCGTTCGCGCCTAACTGCATAGGATGGAAATATGTCACAAAGTTTAACAAGGTTTTTTAATATAGATCCACAAAATATTGTGATAAGTGTTTCAGTGTGAACAGGTATGATATAATAAATTATGGGTTTTATCTATTTTATTTTTACCTTCATCATATTTTGCTTTGGTTTTGATACCCCCGAATTCGAAGCTATCTCTTTACAACCCTTCCTTTTCATAACTTATACTTTCATAAATCAGAGTCCATTTTCTGTAGGCTGATTTTGAACCCAGTCAATGACGGGTACTTTTGCTAGTATATATATATATATATATATATAATACCTCAGAATAACAAGAAAACTCCTCAAAACTATAGTAGAAATCTAATTAAAGGTATGAACACATAGGCAGTGTCACTAGTAAGATAACCTGGACCGTTTCTAGGTTGAACCAAAGAGGAACTGAGGCATCTTGACCAGAAGACCAGGAAACTCATGACTATGCACAATGTACTACATCCAAAGGATAATACTGACTGACTCTATGTGAAAAGGAAAGATGGAGGAAGAGAGCTGGTTTGAATAGAAGACGGTGTAAATGAAACAAGAAAAGAATTAGAAAAATACATAATGAAGAATACTGAAAGAATAATTACTACAGCAAAAGGCACTGAAAAAACAAACGGGAGAAACAGAAGAAACAAGGGGTAAGACAAGAAAAGAAAAATAGGAAGAGAAACAACTACACAGAAGATTTATAAGGATGGCAAAAGATAAGATTGCTGAAAATACTTGGACATGGCTACAAAAAGGAAACCTAAGCATAGAAACTGAATAGAAGCAAAATAATGCGATTAGAACCAACCACATCAAATTAAGGATCGACAAGACACAAAAAACAGCAATTGCAGACTGTGGACAAAGAAACGAAACAATAAACCGCATAATAAGCGAATACGTCAAACTTGATCCAGAGGAATATAAAAATAGACATGATCAAGTGGAGAAAATAGTACACTGGGAATTATGCAGACAATTGAGTCTTGAACACACAGACAAATGGTACAAGCACAAGCCGGCAGCAGTACTTGAAAATGAATGTCACAAAATTCTATGAGACATGGATATACAAATGGATAAACCCATCCAAGCAAGGAAACCAGATGTCGTACTAGTTAATAAGAAGGAAAGTGCCTGCCAGATATTTTGCTATTTCATCAGACCAAAGTTAAGATCAAAGAGATGGAGAAGCGAAACAAATACACTGAATTGGCCAGAGAGCTCCAAAAGATACAGAAGATGAAAAAGTCAAGATGACACCACTAATAGTAGAAGCACTAGGAACAATATCGAAAAACTTTGTAAAGAGAATGAGAGAGATTGGAATCAGAAGGATAACTGAGAAGATACAATGGACAGAAGGCACAAGCTGGACATACAGAAATTGCAACAGATGTATAACACAAAGCAGAAGACGACCATGGTGCAGTGTATAGAGACGTTAAATCTTTTAGACATTTAGTTGAATCTTTTCAACATTTAGTTACCACCTGATGAAGGCCAGAGGAATAGTTGGCCGAAACATCATGAAACAACAACTAAGAAAGATGATAATAGTCCGCAATAAATAAATTAATGAAGTTTCTTTTTTTTTTTCTTTTTTGCTTCAAATCAGCTTTGGCAGCAGTGTATTAAAACCCTCCATTTTTTCATTCTCCTAGTAAGTTCTCTTTCTCTATTTGGTTTTATTGAGCTCTTGCATCTGGTTAGGGTTACTTTATAAATATTAAGTCTTTAATATTTATAATATCTTTTTAGTTTACTGTTTTCGATTATCTTTGTAAACTTAATTGTAATTCTTTATGTAGATAGATAGATAGATAGATAGATAGATAGATAGATAGATAGATAGATATAGATATATATAGATATATAGACAACTTTTGGGGACAATTGTATAAGTTCCAAATCTCAGCATTTAACAAATGAAGGCTCGTTAGAAAGATAATGATCTTAATTGTGTAGTGGGCTAGTGGACATTTGTCCTTAAGGTTATACATTAAGGGGATCATCCATTATCCAAAACCTATTTTTTGCACTTTTGTACAGCCATAAAATATTTCAGTCATAGTCATTTGTTTTCCAAGTTTTGCATATGAATTACAAAATATCTGATTTTGATTGAGGGAAGACTAAAATTTGCTGCTATAGTTTCAAATGATCTGAAATAACAGCAAGGGGAGACTTGATTCCAAATATTTCTTATATGTTATATCTCCCCTCTCTGGTTTTCATACATAAAATAAATTTCGCAGTGCACAAGGATTATTTGATACTGGAGATATTCATAATCGTGCCCTATTTCCAAAAGAGAGGAGATATAACATATGAGAAATATTTGGAATCAAGTCTCCCCTTGCTGTTATTTCAGATCATTTGAAACCATAGCAGCAAGTTTTAGTCTTCCCTCCATCAAGACCAGAAGTTTTGGAGATATACATATATATATTTTTTTTTTTCGCGCCTTTAACATTTCCTGTCTGGGTTATTTTGACATTTGTTTCTCTATTTTATATTCAACTCTATTTTTTCCCCCCTCTTTTTCTTCCCTGATCTTTCTTATTTATATTTATGTCTCGGCAATAGAGTGAAAAGCATATTTTATTTTTCTTTTATTAATATTATTGGAATTTTTTCCTTTTTTCCTTGTACACATTTTTGTGAATTATTCCATGGATTTCTGCCTTGGGATTATTATGGACCATCTTCTTCCAATTACAGGATTTCCTTGGATTTTACTTGTGCAAATGGAAATTCATTTAACTTTCTTGAAGTTATATATTTGGATTTTACCGTCACTGGACTATTTATCTTCCACCAGACTATCCATTCACATGTAATCACCTTTTTCTTTACCATATTCCCTCTGCTTCACTTTTTTTGTTATCAAGTAAGATCTTTGACTTACTTGTTGTTTCATCAAATACTTTTGCATGCAAAATCCGATCCTGCATTTTGCTAATTCCTACCCTTTGATGAGAAGGAAAGTATTTCTTCGAAACTCCGCAGATTAAGGACTATCCACTTATCTAGTGTTTCCTTTTCAGATTAAATATGTTTTTAACTCATTTCAAAGTGTTTTTTAACATGCTTTATTAACTGTTTGCTCGTATATATATATATATATATATATATATATATATATATATATATATATGTATATGTATATTGTGTATATTGTGTATATTTAGGTAGCATCTCCTCATTTAGACAAATATTATTGAATAGCACGATTTTCAAGAACACAAAAAGGACTATTCGGAGATTGGAGAAGATAAAAATGAAAATTGTAAAACAGAATAACTCCATGCTATTCAGTAATATTTGTCTAAATTAGAAAATGCTGCCTAAATATACACAATTTAAATGACATGACGCAGCTGCTCAAAATGAAACCAACACTTGGAATTTCAGAGTCAACTTAATTAAGCGGCAAATTGCCATTGCCCATGAACTTAACAACTATAACTCTGAAGTCCTCGATCTAGAAAACCAACTAAAAATATGATTACCGCATATCAATTCACCTATATCCAACACAATCTTTCGGAAATTCTTAATCAATTTGAACTCTCACATAGAACAACTTTACAAAAGAAACTGCACACGTTGTACAAAGGCAACATATTACTCCCCCAGCAAACACAAAGTTATATTAATCTTTCCAACCAAGAACTAACAGAGCATCAAAAAGAATTTCTAGCACTCGGACCTAATTTTCATTTATTTAGCACTTACAACCACCAAAATAAAAAGGCCGAAATAGAATTCCTATATGAAAATCTTGTTAACCTAGAAAACAAACAGAAAATCACTACACATCCAGGAATTAAGGATATGCTTAGGGCTGGTGTTTAAACTTATTTTAAAGAGTTTATTTAATTAAAAAGAAATAACAAGTAATGTCGCACTCGACATTACTTACTAAATAATTTTTAACAAAAAATGTCCGAAAATTAAAGAAAATACTGAGGTAGATATAGTTTTAAAGCAAGCCTCCCCTACCTCCAAAAGAAAATAAATTTGTATATTTTTAAGTACTGCATAAGTTCCCCCGAAATGACTTTTAAACGATACCCTCTCCTCCCCATGTTAAGAATGGCTTTCGAAATAAAAACATTATTATTTCAGCGCGGTACCAAAATTATATAAGACCGTGTTTTCTTTTTTGTTTTGTAATAACACAAGAATTATTTAAACTGAATTAATTCTTCTAAATAAAATAATTGCTTTCTTTGAAAATACATGTTTTCTTTCTTTATTTTTGCTTCGTAATAACACAAAAAGTGCTAAAACTAAAGTATTTTTTAAATAAATATTTGGTTTCAGTTTTCGTATCTTGACTCTGTGATCAAGTTTATTTTTTTTTAAGCAAGCGTTAAAAATAATTTTTCAAAATATTATGGGGGTGCATAGTCTCTTTTAAAAACAATATCTCCTTCAAGAACAGTAATAAAATGTGTTTTCAATCGATATTTATTCAATAAGGGATCAGTTTTCCTGCCTAGTAAAAAGGAGGGGGGGGTACGAGTTTTCCGGGCACAATATATATATGTATATATATATATATATATATATATATATATATATATATATATATATATATATATATGAAATAGGATTTCCATCATTATACAAATAGTTGTTTATCATTTGTCCAGAGAGTTATGTATGGGTTGTCATTCTGTAAACTGATTATTTAATATTTGCCTTTGAAACAATTGATGATGTACTTGTTAAGTTTAACGGCTGAAGCAGTCCTATGGAAAGTAAAGGTCTGAAAGTTAATGGTGTCAAGAACAAAGTGAAAATCAGTGGCTGTAGTGTTGAAAAGCCTTCTCCACCCCCACCCCTAAAAAATCTTGCCTATTTTGTGGAAAGGGAGTCAGGTGTAATTCAAATTATTGTAGTATTATTAAGTACATAAGAATTGCTGTCAAATTACTAGTAGGTTAAATAGTAGTAATAATGGTAATAATAATAATAATAAGGAAAACCCTTGAATGCGGAGAATAATACAAGAATACAATATAACGAAGAAGCGTTACAGAGAATGAAGAACACCGAAGCTGCATATCTACAAGTTCTACACCACCATCACGCATCCCCTCCTATTGTCGCATCACCGTTCCCCTCAATAGAAAAGTGATACCATAGAACTGAGAAGGGTCAAGGAGGATGGAAAGACCGAGGAGAAAGTGCTGACCAGACCTCTGCTGGACAAGCGTGAAGAGAACTGGGACTTTGGGGAGGCTTAGTGCCACTCAAATTCCAGTATAGACCAATGGCCACTGCCAGCGAGAAATCAATGATAAGAGGCTGTTGCGATGATGCAAATTTATTTGCAAATGCTATCGAAGGAGGTGGAGAGAGCTGGATGTCTAGGGGGACTTGTTGTCACTCAGCTTCCAGAGAACATCACAGGTTTCCAATCAGATTGTTTGTTGATTTGTGTGAAAGCTTTAATGATGATGATGATGATGATGATGATGATGATGATGATGATGATGATGATGATGATGATGATGATGGCGGCGGTGCTGGTGGTGGTTTACTTTAAAATGAAATAAGAAAACTAGACAAATCTTTGACATAAGGGAGATAACTCTTTTTACATAAAATAAATGGGTTACGGTAACCTCTTTGTAACTATTTTATATTTCCTTATAATTTTGGAAGATATTTTTAGAAAAAGAAATATTTTAAAGTTTTGATAAATATTTTACGTTAATGTTTATTTTTCAAATGACCTTTCACCAACTTACAAACAAATTACCAAATCAGTTGAGCTAAAGGATAAATGAAAGGATAATTTAAAGAAAATTCTAAATCAATCAGTGACTTAAGTCAGACCTTTGAAATAATTTAATGGATTTCTAAATATGGAGTAGTTTTTGATGCCCGGAAAATCGTCCCGGAAAACCCGTACCCGAAAAACTCCCCCCTTTTTACTAGGTAGGAAAACTGGTTCCTTATTGAATAAATATCGATTGAAAACACATTTTATTACCGTTCTTGAAGGAGATATTGTATTTAAAATGGACTATGCACCCCCGTAATATTTTTTTAAATTATTTTTAACTCTTGCTTTAAAAAATAAACTTGATCACGAAGTCAAGATACAAAAACCGAAACCAAATATTTATTTTAAAAAATACTCTAGTTTTAACATTTTTTGTGTCATTACGAAACAAAATAAAGAAAGAAAACACGTATTATCAAAGAAAGCAATTATTTTATTTAGAAGAATTAATTCAGTTTAAATAATTCCTGTGTTATTACAAAACAAAAAAGAAAACACGGTCTTATGTAATTTTGGTATCGCGCTGAAATAATAATGTTATTATTTCGAAAGCCATTCTTAACATCGGGAGGGGAGTGTATCGTTTAAAAGTCATTTCGGGAGGACTTGTTGTGCAGTACTTAAAAAATATACAAATTTATTTTGTTTTGGATGTGGAGGAGGCTCGTTTTAAAACTATATCTACCCCAGTATTTTCTTTAATTTTCGGACATTTTTTGTTAAAAATTATTTACTAAGTAATGTCGAAAACTCGTCCCGGGAAAACTTGTCTCTGGAAAACTCGTCCCCTTTCACTAGGTAGGAAAACTGGTCCCTTATTGAATAAATATCGATTGAAAACACATTTTATGATCGTTCTTGAAGGAGATATTGTTTTTTTTAAATAGACTTTAACCCCCCCCCCCAATATTTTTTAAAAATATTTTTACTTGCTTAATGTTTTTTTTTGTTATTTTTTGTTTTTAAATAAAATCGATTTTCTAAGTGTCCGTTTTCTACCTAACTGGCTAAGTTAGCTAATCGATTTTATTTTTAAAAAAAAAAAAAAAAACCCAAAAAAAACATTAAACAAGTAAAAATATTTAAAAAAAATATTATGGGGGCTAGTCTATTTAAAAAAAAACAATATCGCCTTCAAGAATGATCATAAATGTGTTTTCAATCGATATTTATTCAATAAGGGACCAGTTTTCCTACCTAACGAAAGGGGTCGAGTTTTCCGGAGACGAGTTTTCCGGGCACCTTTTAGAATAACAGTAAACAAGTAAAAATATTTTTTTAAAGACAATATCTTCTTCAAGAATGGTCATAAAATGTGTTTTCAATCGATATTCATTCAATAAAGGACCAGTTTTCCTACCTAGCAGAAGGGGACGAGGTTTCCGGGGTCGAATTTTCTGGGTACGAGTTTTCCGGAGAAAAGTTTTCCTAAATTCATATATATATATATATATATATATATATATATATATATATATATATATATATATATATATATATATATATATATATATATATATATAATCAGTTAATCAGTTAAAAACTAATATATATATATATATATATATATATATATATATATATATATATATATATATATATATATATATATAAGAAGAATAAAACATGTATAAATACATTTGAAGTCAAAACTGCAACGCAAAATTGTTTATAAAATAAATGGGTGTTGGTACGGGTTTAGGTTCTTCCAAGTCCCAAAACTACCGACCAGCTTTAATAATTACTAAACGTACAACAAGTATAAACGACAAGAATTTATTAACAAACATGAAAACATGACAACACTGCAATTCAGAACATTAAGGTAAAAAGATTACTCACTTCAATAGTGGGGTTTACGGGAGGAGTGAGGACTGTATTCTAGAGTTGTACTCTGCCTGTCCAACATTGTCTTTTAGGAGAACTTTTTGCGTCCGTGCCTCATGTGTACGGACTCTCCTCTTCAATTTTCAAGGGACCTCACTCCTTAGCCTACACCGGTAATCCGGTGCTCTTATTTATTCCCCTACAGTACTCCCCCCCCAAAATACGGAGTACCTGAAATAAATGGGCAACATTTTTAATTTTATTTAAACTGTCACAAAATTTTTTAAATGTGCTGGCCATCTGACATGTCTACCTGACCGTGTCTTTTTCTTTTCTACTTTCTGAAGCGTCATATCTATCGTCATGGCGTTTGGGGGTGATACTTTCAGATATGTCTCTTCCAGTTTTGTGGGTTTTAACCTGTCTATCGAAATGTTTTGTTCCTCATTCTTGATAAGCACCTTGAAAAACTTATTTTGTCTCTCCACAACCTTAAAGGGGCCACGATACGGCGGTTGTAGGGAATGCCTCCTTTCCGCATCACAGATAAAGACGTGCGTGCAAGTCTCTAAACCCTTAGGTACATATGGGACCATGTTCCTATTCGAGCCTGAGGGAGAATATGCCATCTTGGCCATTTTTGTTGTTAGCCGGTCGACAAACGCTGTCATGTCCATAACTTTTTTTGGTGCTTCAAAAAAATATTGTGCTGGCAACCGCAATGTGGTTCCATATAGAGCCTCCACTGCTGAGCACTCCATATCTCTTTTCACCGTTGTTCGCAGTCCCAACAATATTAGTGGCAGATGTTCTAACCACCTTGTATTGTCCGTAAGCTGTGCCCGTAAGGAGGCTTTCAGACTGCGATGTAGTCGCTCGACCATGCCGTTTGCCTGGGAGTGATAAGCCGTGGTGTGTATACTCTTGGTGCCCAAAAGTTTTGCAAGTTTATGAAAAAGGTCTGACTCAAACTGTCGACCTCTGTCTGATGTAACATTTTGTGGTACACCGAATCTGGCCACCCAGCCAGCAAGGAATGTCCTGGCAGTTGTGTATGCCATCATGTCTGGCATCGGTAGAGCTTCAAACCATCGTGAGAATCTGTCGATACATGTCAGCAGATAGCACTGACCTTCACATGTCGAAAATGGTCCGGTGATGTCGATATGAATGTGCTGAAATCTCTCATCTGGAACTGGAAACGTGCCTAGAGGAGCCCGCGTGTGACGACCGACCTTGGCTTTTTGACACTCCACACACGTTTTCGCCCACGCTCTTGTATCAGCTTTTATTCGCGGCCAGACATATCGGTCTGTTTGTAGCCTTACAGAGGCATTGGCCCCTGGATGCGATAGACCATGTACTGCCTTAAATATGTCTTTGCGTAGCGATGCTGGAACGTATGGTCGCAGTTTGTTTGTGCTTGTGTCACACACAACTTTTGTGTGGCTGGTAGGGTTGGTAATTGTCACTAGGTTCAATGAAGTTGGATTATTCTGCAGGAGATTTTGTAAATGTTCATCCTTCTGTTGTTCTTTAGACAAGGTGTCGACGTCAATTGCCGGCTGCAACAGGAAGGAATTAATTCCCCGTGATAAGGTGTCTGCTGGGATGTTGTCTGCTCCCTTGATGTGCCGGATATCCGATGTCAATTGAAGGATATAACCCATCTGGCGAATCTCTCTGTGAGAATATTTGTCCGAGGAAGACTGTAAAGCGCCTAACAGGGGTTTGTGGTCCGTGAGGATATGGAACTGCTGACCTTCCAAGAGCTGCCGGAAATGGCGTATCGCGGAGAATGCAGCTAACAGCTCTCTGGAAAATGTACTATAGCGTTTCTCAGTCTCTGTTAATCTTTTTGAGAAAAAGGAAATGGTTTTCAAGTCCGCATCACATTTTTGTTGTAGGACCGCTCCAATTCCAATTGCGGATGCATCCACTGCTAGGCACAGCTCCTGGTTGGGTTGGATGTGAGACAATTTTGCAGTCTCCTGCAACATAGCCTTGATCTTGTTGAATGCTTCTACCACATGCTCTGAAAATACAATGTCACACTTCCTCACATTTGTCAACAAACTTGTCAATGGTAAAAGTACTTGTGCACAGTGAGGTAAGAACCTACGATAAAAGTTTATCAGCCCCAAGAATTGATGCAGCTGCCTCATTGTGGCAGGGATAGGGAAATTTTGAATGGCACTTGACCATCTCTGGTGATGGGGATATTCCCCCCTCTAAAATATGGTGTCCTAAAAAAATTACTTCGGATTGACCAAAAGCACATTTTAATGGGTTTAGGACTATCCCATATTGCTTCAAACATTCGAAGACCTGTCGCACATGACCGATGTGTTCCTTTCTAGTTTGGCTAGCAATAAGTACATCGTCAATATATGCACAGACGAATGGCAAATCTGACAACACCTGGTCTATGAACCGTTGGAATATTTGTGCTGCATTCCGCAACCCAAAAGGAACTCGCATGAACTCGAACATCTCGAATGGGGTGATGATAGCCGTTTTAGGAATGTGTTCGGGCTCCACCGGTATTTGGTGATATGCTCGAATTAAATCCAATTTTGTAAAAAAACGGTTATTTTGAGCCACTGCTGTCACGTCCTGGACATGTGGTACTGGGTATCTATCTGGTTTAGTGACTGCATTCAGTGCTCTGTAGTCCCCACATGCCTGCCATGTGTTAACACCTTTGTTGACAAGATGAAGAGGTGAAGCCCATTCGCTCTTTGAAGGGCGAACTATGCCTAACTTCATCATTTGCTGAAATTCAGCCTTGGCCGCTGTTACCTTTCCTGGTGCTAAGCGCCTAGCTTTGCTATGAACGGGCGGACCATTTGTTTTGATATAGTGTGTGGTGGAGTGTGGCAAAACGTCCCTATGGAAAGAAGGCACTGAAATTGAAGGGTATTCCTTCAAGAGACTCAGAAAATCGTAATCCTGGTTTGCATGTGCCACTGCTGGACACAATGGAGTACCAGTCCTAACTACCCCACACGCTGTGAGATGCGTTTCTGGATCTTTCAGACACTGGCCTGTTATATCCACCACCAAACCGAACGCCTGTAAAAAATCGGTACCTAAAATAGCACTGTCTACATCCGCCACTATAAAAATGTGGGTAAATGTTCTATGCAGGCCTAAATTAAGGTCCATACACTTCTCCCCATATGTGTGTATTAACGAGCCATTCACAGCTCGTAGTGTGAATTTACAGGGAGGGGATTTCTTGTCGGCTGCAGTCGCAGGAATGAGAGACACCTGTGCCCCGCTGTCCACCAAAAAGGACGTACCTGAGTTTTTGTCCACCACATACAATAGGCGGCCTGAATGAGATGCACTGACAGTTGATGCCGCATTCTTCTGTCGGTTTAAGCTTTTCCCGAACTCTTGTAACTACACAGTGGGATACAGGAATTTGCCTTCTCCCCAAATCTCTTGTGCTTCCAGCAAGTGGTCCTATCCTGCCTCCGTTCTCTGGAGTGGCTGCGCGCACCCCCCGCCTTTGCTTATTCTCGAGGGTAAGTCTCGCGATGTCCTCCGCCATTTTGTTCATGCGAGCTTCCAATCTGGTCTGTCCCTCCATTAGTTTGGAGAGTAGCTCGTCTTTCTCCGATGTCTGAACGCCAGCCACCGTTGATGACCATGTCAACATTATATCGGCAATATGGTCGGCTATCTCAGCCACTCATTCCACTGGCATAGATTCATCTTGTGCAGCTATTGCCACCTTATACTCGGTTGGTATGCGCTGTAGGAAGATGTGTTTGACAATATTATGGTCCATTGTCCCTTCAGCCAGCTTCTGCAGGCGCTTTAGAAACTGTGACGGCATGCTATCCCCCATCGTTTCCTGTTCTAATAATTGTGAGATTCGCCTGTGTGCTGAAACTGACACAGCAGTTGTCACTCTTTCTCGTAGGGTGTCATATGGTTTCTCCGTGGGAAGAGATATAATTAGGTCTCTCACCTCGACGATAACATCCTGAGGTAATATAGTCGCCACATGGCAAAACTTTTCAGTCTGTGCTGATATCGTTTTCTGCCGAAAATATAAATCTAGCTGTGCGAAAAACAAAGCAGGGTCATTCTGTACATCCGTTGGAATCAGACTGAATGTGGGCGACGCCATTTCACATTTATTTATGATTTTTATTATTATTATTATTATTTATTTTTATCTTATTTATCTATTTATAGCGACAGTTAGCTAGATGACACCGTATAGTAGTAATAGTAGGGACAGAGCAAGAGGAAGACGAAGTGTGACGTAGTGTTCTCATCAGCCAATCACGAGACTGGCACCGCGTGCAAATTGAAGAAGACACGGTCAGCCATATTTGTTGTGCGAGAAAAATGTGAATATCCCAATGAAAGGGTAACGATACTTGTATAAAATAAATCTCGGCACAAAAACGTAACTAGTCATTATTCTTTTATTTTTAACTTACGTACGTAAATGTTTTGTTTATTTATTTTTAACTAGTCTGACGCCAGGATTCATGTTATGGATTATTTTTATTTAAAAATAAACTTTAATTTTACGCATTTTCCTTTTGTTATTAAAACATAAAAAAACGTTGCTTTACGTATTCTATGTTGCTAGTTGGGGTCACCACTGTTGGTACGGGTTTAGGTTCTTCCAAGTCCCAAAACTACCGATCAGCTTTAATAATTACTAAACGTACAACAAGTATAAACGACAAGAATTTATTAACAAACATGAAAACATGACAACACTGCAATTCAGAACATTAAGGTAAAAAGATTACTCACTTCAATAGTGGGGTTTACGGGAGGAGTGAGGACTGTATTCTAGAGTTGTACTCTGCCTGTCCAACATTGTCTTTTAGGAGAAGAACTTTTTGCGTCCGTGCCTCATGTGTACGGACTCTCCTCTTCAATTTTCAAGGGACCTCACTCCTTACCCTACACCAGTAATCCGGTGCTCTTATTTATTCCCCTACACAAGTATATATTTCGGAGTAAGACTCCTTTGTCAATCTTTTTTTTTTTTCCTCTTCTTCCTCGGCATAATGTAGTGGAAGATAATTCGATGAAGAGTCCACGTGATGTTGTTAACTGCGGGGTTTTTATGAAGCCGGATAGGTGACGCGTAGTCGCGCATTTTGAAAATCTGGGTAGTTTTTTTGTTTATATCCGTTAGAAGCGCTGAGTGAAATTTGAAGAATAAAACATGTATAAATACATTTGAAGCCAAAACTGCAACGCGAAATTGTTTATAAAATAAACGGGTGTTTATTTTTAAAGAAATATATTTCGGAGTAAGACTCCTTTGTCAATCTTTTTCTTCCTCTTCTTCCTCAACATAATGTAGTGGAAGATAGTTCGGTGAAGAATCAATGTGATGTTATTAACTGCAGGGTTTTTTATGGAAGAAGAGGAAAAAAAAGATTGATAAAGGAGTCTTACTCCGAAATATATTTCTTTTAAAATAAACACCGGTTTATTTTACAAACAATTTCGCGTTGCAGTTTTGGCTTCAAAATTTTCAAAATGCGCGACCACGCGTCACCTATCCAGCTTCATAACGGATATAAACAAAAAAAAAAAATACTCATATATATATATATATATATATATATATATATATATATATATATATATTCCAAAGATTAGAATCATTGAATTCCAACAAGGGTCGTTGATAGTGCTCTATCAAAGAGAGCAAATTATACTTTTTTATTTTCTTTATGTAACTATAGTCATATCTTGCTATGATGTGCAGACCATTTTGATCATTATTGATATCATCAGGCAAGAAAAAATGTTGAAAATTAAAAAAGTTTAAGAACATTCTTTAATTTTAAAGGAGAAAAATATTTTCCCATGTCTAGCGTGAGGCATGGTTTAAGGCTTTGTGATTTTAAATTGGACGAGGAAAATCGTTAACTTCTGTTATCTGTTAAAGAAAAGAAAGAAGGGGAGGGGTTTTAAAGTTTGTTTGGTGAAGGAGCGAGGATGTATGAAAGATTAGCACAATAAAAGAAAGAATATGGAGGAAAAGGGGTTTGTAAATTTGTTTAGTGGGAAGAAAGGAAGAGAGGAGGGGGAGTAAAAAGAGGTAATACAAATTAATACAGTTGAATACAGATGACGAATGACTAAGAGGATGTCAGAAAGCAATATTTCATATTTTAGACTATTTGAAATTGTGTACACAATGGAAAAGGTTCACCGAAATTGTATCATCCATATTCTCCATCCATAAATTTTTTTATTTATTTTTTTATATTTATTTTTTTATTGTTTTGAATTTTACACTAACTTATACATATATACAACACGGATGAAGATTGAAGGATCGGTCGAAAATTATGTACTTATAAAAAAAGTTTTTTAATTTGTTTTCATATTATTTTGTATTCCTGCACGTCACCAATTGAAAACGAATAAAGAAAAGTTATAAGCTTTTATACTTTTCGTATTCTTTTTTTATACATTTCTATTCATATATATATATATATATATATATATATATATATATATATATATATATATATATATATATATATATATATGAATATATATATATATATATATATATATATTTATGAAAACAAAGGGATGTAATGTTTACCTGATATACGCAATGGTAAACTTCAAACTAATATAAATAACAGTATTTATATATAGAAAAAGTAATCCCAACCGAATTAAAAAAGCTTTTAGGGAGTTGAGTTAATGCTTTTCGGGCACTCCCTAATAAAAAAAATAATTCGACACAAGCTACTGAATAAACGAACAAGCAACTTAGTAAAACTTAACAAAGAAAAGGTTTATTGAAGCTAGTCAGGGTAAGATGTCCAAAAGATATAACTAGGATAAAACTTGTCTGCCTTTGCCCGGTAGTTATTCCCAAGTGGGAATCGTCGATACCGGTGTAGGCAGAGAGGGAGAATGAGGAAACAGGTCCGCTCTCTTTAGCGTCTGGCTGGAAAAAAGGAGGAGTTTTTCTCGTCCGCAACGGAAGCAGTTAGAGTTCCTTAGGGGATAAGGAAGGTCCCTGTGCTATGCCTCTGATTGGTCAGTATATGCCATATCGCACAGTCAGGAGAGGCACTGACGCACAAGAAAAGAGTTCTATTTGTTTCTGCTACAAGCTCAAGACGCAATAGAGAGTAGAGCATAATATTTCAGCTTGAATGAAACTCCTCTAAAGTTGATCCAAAATGCAAAATAGTTCTTTAGATAGAATGTATTACAAACTAAGTCCAGTGTGACACTGAAATATTATGTGCGGTTTGTTTTTATATTAGTTTTTTACATATCCAATATTTTTTATTTGGCAATTTTTAACTACAATAAATTGCGGTTTCACTTAACGCCTTAACTAGCAAATTCTAACATTGCTACAAATATGATTTGCTGATTTCTTTATGTCCTCTGATGAGAAGAATAATAAGAATAGCATTCTTTGAAACTCTGCGGAATAAGGACTTTGTAAATTGTTTGTTGGAGTATTTAGTCGAACAATAAATTTTGATTGTAAAGTTCACCTTACAGTTTTAATTTTCTTTCTCTTATATATATATATATATATATATATATATATATATATATATATATATATATATATATTCGATTTCGAATCTCGCTAGATTCAGCCACTCTGATGAGTCGTGGACGACGAAACACGTGTCAGTGGATACGAAACACGTGTCAGTGGATAATTATATTTTAAAAATAAGATATATGCCGCTCCCCATTAAAAAAGGGGGTACCATATTGGTCAATGGGAAAATTATTCCCAACAAGCATTTAGGTAAAAATTCACTTTTGTATAAATACTTGAATTCATTCAAGAAAGTATCGCTAATAAAAACATCTACGTAAAAGTGATACATTTAGTAGTCCTGCGAGGTTAGCCGCGTGGTAGAGGTTTAGACTTCTTATCACGAGGTGCTGATTTCAAATCTCGCTAGATTCAGCCACTCTGATGAGTCGTGGACGACGAAACATGTGTCAGTGGATAATTATATTTTAAAAATAATATATATATATATATATATAATTCAAAGTTATAGGTGTTCAAGAGTGATAACTCATGAATTTTACAAGGTTATTAAGTGTGCTCAATAAAAGATAAGCAAGATATTATTTTTATTAATATAAATAAATTTGCAGGGTCACAGCACTGGACATGCTAATGTTTCGGACAGATGGTCAGTTACAATCATAAGTCCTCGTCAGGTGACTTAAAAAAAGAAGGTTGTCTTCCGCAGAATATATATATATGTGTATATATATATATGTGTATATATATATATGTGTATATATATATATATATATATATATATATATATATATATGTGTATATGACTGGCTTTTTCTGTGGAAGACAACCTTTATATTATAATAATATTTAGTAATAAATAATGATATTTGCAGCTAGAAATAAAATAGGTTTTAAGGCTCCCAAAATTCGTACTAGAACTGCCAGCAAGGATCCATTGTGCCGTGGCTAGAGTACTTGTAAAAATCAATTCTAAAAGTTATATTCTTCTGAAGGTTAAAGGTTCAATTCTCAATGTGGGCAACCGAAAAATACAATTGCAAATTACCTAGGCCCTCTACACAAGGGTTCCATTCGAAATTCTGTCCAAACTCCCGAGTTTAACAGAAACATTCCCAAGTTTGACAAGATGCACCTGAAGAAGGTCGGATGTTACATCGACTGAAATATTGTGAAAATCACACTCAAGATGAGAACAGTACTCCAGTGAATCCTCATCTCAAAAATTCAGAAATTAAAATGTTTATAGTACAAACATATGTTTAGAGAAGAAAGTTGAATAAATATTTACAAGTCATGAATAATATACATATGTAAATAATATATATATGTGAGTATATGCCAGTGTGGCATTGTGTATGTGTGTGTGTTGGTTTACTTTGTTCCTATTTACAATGCCTCCCCATGGGGTAGAGTTAGACACCAGGGTCGTTTTTTAACATGGAGAAAAGGAACAAAAATAAAAATTGTCTTAGTCGTGAAGGATTTCTCCTCCACTGACAGAACAAGAAATTGAAGTGCAGCATCTGAAGAACAGATACTACACTGTGATCTTGTCCCGAAAGCCAAGTACGGTGTGTTGGTTTACTTTGTTAGTGTGTATGAGTGGGTAGTAATTCTTTCCTATTTGCACAACTCTTGCTAGTGTGCAGGAATGTGTGTGCATGATAAAAAATGCTTGTATATGAGTCATTGAGTTCTTTCCACCTTTAGGGCTTGAGGTGGTAAGGCAAAATACGTTCTTGCCATCCTGTTCAAGGTGCACAGACTTGAGAATGCTGGAGAAACTGATTTTGTTGACCAAGTTTTAGGAATTACTAAGTTCATACTGGCTTACCAATTTAACATAGATGTATCACTTTGGGAGCTTGAAATGATTTTCATTGGTTAAAAATATTTTGAGTTCATATCAAAATTATTACAGAGTCACTAACTTGGTGCATTGTGATGAAAAACAGCCAATCGCAGACTACTTTTTAGATTTTAACTTAACTCCCACGAGAGCAGTTTTACAAAGTCTTTTCTTCTTTTGCTTGTCGTGGTCCTCAGAGGTAACGCGTTCATTGGCTACTGTCTCCGTCATCTCAACACCGAAGCACAAAATCTGAGTCTCTATTTCTTCAACCCAACCAAAATGACACAGGAAATATAAAACTGTTAAAAGGACACATCTTTCAGATAAGTTCCTGCAAACCCCCAACTGTTTGCAAGAAACTTTCCTTTCTTCACTTTCTCTCTTTTCCTACAAATACAAGTTTTTTTATTTTTTTTATAAGATTTTCATTTGGGCTTTTGTTCCATTCTTCTCACCGGTGTCACAAACCTTTTGATTACAAAATATAATTGAGAAAATCCCAATATTTGCACATTCCTGTGAAAACTTCTTTGCTTTCCAGAGAGGAGAAGAGAGCGAATCAAAAGGAAGCGAAGAAAAAAAAAAAGAGTGTAGAAATTATAGCCATTTGCTGTTTAGCGTTCATAGGAATCATTTCACATGATAAATACAAAACTAAATAAATTATTGATGATAAGGGATCATTTAAAAAAAAAACTAAACAATTTCTATTTTTTTTTTTTTCTGATATTTTATTACAAAATATATGGCATAACCACATTAGATCACGAAAGTTAAGCAAGATTGAGTCTGGTCAATGCTAAAAGGGTTACCATTTGGTAATACCAAGTGCTGTATATACTCTGAAGTTTAAAGATGGGTGGGTGCTGCTAGGCTATTCTTGCTGAAAACATGCTACATGAAATAATGCAGTACCCCCATGACCCCAGAGGGTTCTTTAACTCACCTATCCTCCTCCTCCTCCAGTATATTAAATGTCAAGAATGAGGTAAGAAAAATGTATTTCCCAGCCAAGAGTTATCGTTACTTTGGCACCTTAAAATACAAAAGAATCATGAAAAAATTATTTTTCATAAATTTGATAATTATTAAATGCCTGTACTGCGTATCAGTTCCGTTTCCCTGTTTTGATTAAAACAACTACTTGAGCTCTTGGTACCATTGGGCATCTTCTCATCTTTGCCTCCAAAATATCTGAGTGATCTCCCTTGGACTAATATCTGATAAAAATAATCAGATCTTCTCACTACCCTGGAGGGTTAATTACAAAAATGTTTAATCAAGTTAAAAAAATAAAGAAACACTACATATGGTGTGCAAACATTAGAAAAATATTAATAATTTTAGTATAAAATCGACTCTTTATATAAATAAGATAAAAAGCAAAGAAAAAAAAAAGAAGGAAAAACTTTTCAGCTAATGGAAAGAGTTTAAAATATTTTCGGTACTTGCACAGTTTAATTAAGACATTAAAAAATGAAAATATCAAAAAAGGTTATATTGTACGTATCCGTTTTGGACTGAAGATCTCTGAAAAAAAATTTCACTTAATTTGATCGAGTAGGTTTTTTTTTACAGCAGAAAAACACGTTTTTATGAAAGCGCGTTTGAAGTCAGCCATTATGAAATTTGTTGAACACGCCACGGGGAGATAACTCTAGTTAAAGCGCCGACACCCCTCCCCATCTTTAATACTAGCTTTTCTTCCGCAACATCGAACCTTTTGCTCAGTATTATAACAAACTGTTTTTTCGCTGTAAAAAAAAAACAAAAAAAACTACTTGATGAAATTAAGTGAAATTTTTTTCGGAGAACTTCGTTCTATAACGGATACATAGAATTTAAACTTTTTTTTTTTCGATATCTTCATTTTTTTTTTAATATCTTGGTTAAACTGCACGAGTACCATATTTTCACTAAAAGCGATAAAAGAGACTGTCAAAGATTTGGTGTTGCTGGGAGTGAATCCTCAAACCACTTAAAGAAAGAACATAAATCACTGGTTAGAACGGAAACACATACACCGTTTAGAGTTTAATGTGAAGACAAAGCAAGTATAGATTTATGAAATATTTGTAGATATTAGTTCTATGTAATGAAAATGTCACACTAAAAGAAAAACAGAATCTCTTTATGCACAACAACAATGAAAAGGCTTATTTAAGTAAAAGAAATATAAAATGGTGTCCTAATGAAGAAAAGATAGTTACTTGAGTTGTCAAAGGTCAATCAGCAGTTATCTTCTGGCAAAGATAGTCAATGCTGGAATATCCAGTCGACAGAAACAGGAGAGGCACATCTGACTGAATATTAAACGGTTCTTTTTCATTATTATAGTAGTGAAATTCAAAAATTGAAATATTGAATTTCAAGTAAAACTATTATCTACTGAATTGGTATGTCACAGTAATGAACATATCCAAAAATCATGGAAAATCATAAGAGAGACAATTAATTATTAATGAAAATAATTTTTGAAGACAATTAGTGAAATTTAAGTTCTGCAGAAAAAGAAACCGAAGAGAGAGAGAGAGAGAGAGAGAGAGAGAGAGAGAGAGAGAGAGAGAGAGAAGGGATATCTTTGCTTATTGCTTCCAGGGTTCTTTCTGCTGACTGACCATGATTCCCAAAGGGGCTGAAGAAATTCTTCAGAAGATAGACAAAATCAATGCACCCTGCAAGCTGATTCCTCAGTGTGTAGCCAAATCAACTAGCAGGGACGTTTATCTATGAGAGAAAATAAATATTTATTTATAACTACACGAGCACGTTATAAGTGTCCCACCTTTATTTAATCAACTAGTGGGAATCACCTGGTCTTGCCGTGTCATAACATACACTTAAATATATTTAATTCATGCAGATTTCGCATTTATTATTGCAGAGCCAATTCTCTATTGAATAGTATATACTAGCAGGACCCATTAACCAGCATTGCCCAATGGAAGCATACCCCCCCAAACTCTCCATGTTAAGAACGGTTTTTGGAATAGACCCCCCCCCAACCTCCACAAATATAAATGACCTTGTCTTAATGAATATACTGGATAACTTATAAGACTCGTCATTTTCAAGGAAATTTAGGAGCTGGATCTAATGTAAAAATTCCCCTGCCCTGAAAAAAAAAAAAGAAGAAAAAAAACGTTGTGGAAGCCAAAAAGTGGAAAAAGCTGTAGAAGCTGAAAAGTAGGGGGGGGGGAATAAACAGCCCCCCCCCCCACACACACACACAAAAAAAAAATAGGGTCCATAAACTTTGCATTATTTACTCCTACCCCCAAAAGGAGCCCTGGGCGGACGGTATTTTTCATGTTTTTCCTTGGTAGTGGTTTGTGCTTGTTACTTTCAAAGTATATAAGGAAACACACTTAATCATTTTTGAGAGAGAGAGAGAGAGAGAAACAATATGTTTGTTTGTGGTTTGTTATAGCCGATAGCAAAACTCAACCACACCACCCTCCCAAAAATATAAATAAATAACAAGGCATAATTTATGGTATAAAATGAGAAGGAATGTTTTGTGTTATAACAGCTAGCGCAATGCAACCGCCCCACCCTCTTCAATAAAAATTTTTTAAAAAGACAAAAGTTATGGTTTTCGGTAAGTTTCTGTTGTTGGTATTGTTTAAGTATATGCAAGCAGCCAAGAAGTAAATAATCTACACTTAATGTTAGTGTCATGCGTGTATATAGTGTAACGATTTTGTGTAACGCTTGTCTTGCAGAAGCCATGTTGTATAATCCATGGGCGTTCGTTTTTTGTTGAAGGTTTAAAATCTGGAATAAGAGAATTACAGCTGACATTCAATGGGAAAGGGTGGAATTTGTGAAGGGAGAAATCATTTTTTCTGAATTTGCAAATAGGAAGTGAATGTTATTTTTATGAGTTTATGATTAATGAGGGTGACGGGGCAATACAAGTCTACTATGTGTAATTTTATGCGGTGTAGAGTGGGGGTGGCGAGAGCAGTTATAAATTAGAGGGAAAAATAGGAATTACTTCCTCTAATGATATTGACGATAGTGATGATTTCTCTCCTTGTATGAATTGTAGGATTTTATTATAAGGCTTACATCTGTCTATAATGAAGTTGTAAAGTTATATAATGTAGTGGTTAATAGTCTATACACAATAAATTTGTATGTGGCATATTTTGTTGCAAAACTATGGTAATTTGGTACAGAGGGGAGTTTATGCAATCAAAATATTATATACAGGATATATATACAATATTCAATAGAGAATTGGCTTTGTAACAATAAACATAATGTATATATGTTGGGGAATATGGGCAAAGAACACTGGTTAAGATATACATTGGAGAGTTACTGTTGCATAGGGGACATCCATATTTACTAGAGAGTCAGCTCTGTCTCCCATCTGTCCAAATCTGTCTAATCTCCTAAAACTAGCAAACTATACTAGGAATTCATTTTCTGCTATGACGTCATGTATGGCTTCAAACACGTACCACACACGCGTGGGAAACTCACGTGGCTTAAACATACATTTCCAAAACACACTTCTACCAATAAAGAATTCTCCTAACCTGTTTTTCGACCTAACTTATTTTTCAACATGTTTTTAATTTTCTATTGTTCGTTCTTCTAACTGACCTTATTTTAATACAGTTTTCATAAAAAAGAATTGAACAATCAAAATTCCTTTTACTCAAGCATATCTACTATTTTATATTAAATTGAACAATGCGAATTCTACATTCCATTTCTCACCCTATTTCTGGACCTATTTCCGAAACTTGCTTACAAGGTTCGAATCTCGGTCTATTTGATTTCATTTTTACTTATCTAATGTTTTTTTTTACAAGAAAAGGGAAACTTTTCTTGCAACATTACTTCCCTTAACAAAGGGAAAGTATGTCTTTACCCCTCATAGGAACTGTGTCCACTTGAGAGACTGAGTAGAACTCTAACCACTTCTAAAGTGAGTATCGAATTATTGCTGTTCTACATCGTGATGCTTCTTTATTCTTTACGTTTGTCAATTCATAATAAATGTATATTTATGTACTTGTGAACTATTAGTGTTTATTAAGTATTTGTGTTTTTTTTAAAAGTATTTTTAGTTTCAGTGATGCAATCAACTACACATATATATATTTCAACATTTACACATTTCAACAGTTTTTTAAAAAAATGACTTTGGTGACATCAGCTAGAATCAAAACCAAAACATCTAGCACTCCAGCAGCATTCCTACTGTTTGAGCTATCGACAGATAGATAAGAATGGTTTAAAATTAACCACTTCAAGCTATGAATGAATTTGCATATGAGCAAAAGTGATAGAAATATGTCAGCAAGTTTAAATGAACATCTTGTATTTTAACTTGCCAGCATGTGCTTACCTGATCAACCCAAACAAAGATTTTACTCATTATAGACCATTCTTGATTACTATTTCCTGTTGATTTCAGTGTCATGTGACCAGTAGTTTAAGAGTTTATTGGTTAAATATTTACACACACAGACACACACTTATACATACATCTACTGTTTTATTTATATAGATTACTGAAAGAAAAAAACTTCCCCTAGGGTGTAATGTTGTAGTCTTGACTTGAAAGAATGAACAAAAGGTTAAAAATAAATAAAAGAATGGATAAAGACAAAGATATAGAAGTGTGGGTTCAATCTGTGCTAAAGCTAAACTAATTAATTTTCTCCAGCGTTATTTATTTCCAGTATTTGTTAATGCACATTCTCAATAATCTTTAAACTATGTAAAGGAAGGCAAATCTGATTCAACACTAAGTGCTTCTTTGCTATTGTAGCGAAATTTGAATATTGAATTGCAAGTGAAACCAATAGTATCTACTTAATGGATTCTTCTTTATTACTGTCGCAAAATTCAAAAATTTAAATATTGGATTTCAAGTAAAATCTATGGTATCTACTGAATTGTCATATCACAGTAATAAAAATATCCAAAAATTACAAAAAAAAAAACAAAACGATAAGTTAGAAAATTAATTATTAATGAAAACAGCTTTCAAAGACAATTAGCAAATGTGTTGTGTAAAAAAAAAAATAAATAAATAAAAAATGTGCAGAGTTCTAACTTGTAACAAAGGGAGGCAAATCTTTTCTGAAAACTGAAAATCTTGGGCTAATTTAGCAAAACTTCATTTTTATTAATTGTCTTTGAAGACTGTTTTCATTAAATAATTAATTTTTTTACCTTATCGTTTTTCATAATTTTCAGATATTTTCATTACTGTGACATGACAGTTCAGTAGATACCATTGGTTTTACTTAAAATCTAATATTTCAAGAAATAAGAATCCATTAAACCTCTCCCTTTCTTTAAGTAAAAGATAAAACCTATAGACTTCATGTGTGTGTGTGTGTGTGTGTGTGTGTGTGTGTGTGTGTGTGTGTGTGTGTTATATGTATGATAAGAGAGGGAGTGGGGAGGAGAATTCATCCTGTTTACTACTACTACTACAGTATATATAAATGCAGAAGATATAATAGTTCTCAAATATTCAATAGGTGTGCAAACATAATGTGGGATAGGTAGTAATATCAATGGAACTACTTTCCTACATGCAAGGATTGTAACTCCTTGGTGTAGGAACACACAGGACAGAGCAGAGCTCTTCACACTTAGGTCTGACTAATACATGTTTTCATGTATGTTAATAAATCAATAAACTTACACAATAACTATGTTACTATTTGCCATGTAGCAGTCGAAACTTGCTACAATCATAGGCAGAAGCTAATTCTCATGGCTCGAGATTTGAAATCCATTTTCTCCCTGACTTGTCCAATCACAAGCCAACTCTCAATCACGTGACCGAGCACATAAAAGACGAAATCACAAACCCTCTTTCTCTTTCTCCCTGCTCTGACCTGCAGCACACATCGCCAAAGTGAGTATAACAAGTCAACATGGCTCTCTTCTAACTCCCACTTATTTCAACGTGCGGTATCCACACAAACTTTATCATGCTACAGAACTGCTCTCATCAATACATCGACACACACACACTACAACACTTAAATACACTGAAGACTTTGCTCTTTTTTTCCCTTTAACCAGCCTCCTTCATCTCGACGACTGCTGGCTGGAGGCTCGTATGGACTGAGCTGTTCTCTTCTCAACAATCCAGGAATATATTAACTCTATCTTTACACAAGAACACTTCCATCTACTAACCCGTTTCTCTCTTGTACATGCTACTAACAAAGATAACAAATAAAGTTGTTTTTCAAATGTTAAAATGAGACTTCCTCTCGTTGTCTTCATTATTGACTAAACATTATTAACTAATCATTATTAACTAATCATTAACAACTAAAACCACATATGAGCACAACTTTAGAGAACAAACCTTTTCTTTGTTGTTTTTGTTCGACATTTTAAATACATATATCAATTGCTAATGAAGTCTTTAAACTTTCTAATGTGATAAGCTTTGTTGCTATCTACTTCCATCGATGTCCTACTGATCCTACTTTCTTTCCTGCAATGTCTTCCTGATGTTCTAGATCCTGGCATGGCGATATCCTACTGCAGATCTAGGTCAGGGGTCTCCAAAGTTTTCGAATGAGGGTGGAGATCATATTGCTGACTTTTTAGAACCATGCAAGAAAAATTAAAAAAAAAAAAAAAAAAAAAAAAAAATTACCTGGACATGTTTTGTTCTATTTTGCTGATTAGTTTTTTTTTTTTTTTGTTTTTTTTGTGAAACAAGTTCTCCAATACCTCATTCTTTTAATCATTTTTTGAATAAAAAGAATAACCACCACACTGTGTATTATTATTTATTGAACCACTGTTCTCATCTTGAGTGTGATTTTCACAATGTTTCGGTCGATATAATCTCTGACCTTCCTCTTGCGGACCCGTGGCGCAGTGGTTTAGAGTACTGGGAAAAATCAATTGTAAAAGTGATATTCTCCTGAAGGTTGAAGGTTCAATCCTCAGTGTGGGCGACCGGAATATACATTTGCGAATTACTTAGGACCTCTATTAAGCCATGACTGACGGAACAAGAGCACACTACCCCCATGAAGTAAATAAAGGTTTCCGCTCAAAATTCCATCCAAATTCCCGAGTTCGACAGAAACATTCTCAAGTTCGACAAGATACACCTGAAGAAGGTCGGAGTTATATCGACCGAAAACGTTGTGAAAATCACACTCAAGATGAGAACAGTAGTCCAATGAATAATAAATATAACCAATCCTCATCTCAAAAATTCAGAAACGTAACCACCACACTATTTGCATTTTTAAAAATTTCTGAATATTTTTATACTTTCCATAAGAGCTTGGTGGGCTGGGGGGGGGGAGCCATGAAATTCTTGCCCCTGTTTACTCAACCTTTCCTGTCACCTGTGGTGTCATCCTGCATTCCCCGTTATTTTTACAGTGAAATAAAAAAAACTTATTTAAAAACAAAAAAAATGTGTGTTTTTTATAATTTTACACTGTTGCTCTGGGTTTGTCTTTTCAGCTTTCATCATCAACATTTTTGTCAGTGCCTCGTTGTTCCCTGTAACATCTGTTCTGCCCACATCTCCCTGTACTGCCCAGATTTAATCTTCCTCTGAGGTCCTCAGATTTAGGTCTGTCTTTAAAACTCATATTACACATTACCAACATAATATTCAGTTGAACATTTGTTTACATGTTGACATGTGTTGGACGGCTTTTAGAAATTGACTTCAAAACCTACCTGGCCAAGTCTTTATTCATCCTTCTTTCTCTCGCTAGTTCATCTTTATCACCCACTTTCTCTCAACGGTTTCCTTGGTCTTCCCCTGTCAACTGACCCTGCTACCTCAACTGTTCTACATCTACTAACCAAAAAAATATTGTCCATTCTTTCAACCGTCAATAAAGTCTACTCTTCTGCACACCTCCCTATACTGTCTAGATTCAATTTTTCTCTGAGGTCATCAGATCTAAGCCTGCATTGCACATCCATTGTGTACTCATATCATTTCTCTCCTTGTAATTCATGATCAGATTTCATTTTCATACATAATAACTCTACGTACACATGCCTGATAGACTCTTCTCTTTGTTGACAGTGATAGTGCTCCTTGAAAATGAACTATTTACGAAGCAGGAAATAGCAGAATTCAAAATCATTCACTAGCATTCCGTCAACCAGCATAATGCCTACCACGAATAGAAGCCACTTCTCAAAGCATACGTTTACATGTAAATGTATGTAAATCTAAAACATTATCAAACATATCAAACAGCCGCATAGAAGCAGCAGGAGCCAGCAAATGCAATTAAAGATATTGACTCTTGATTGGACAAAATCTCCAATCAGCAGCGTCTTTCAACCGAACACAAGTGCAAAAATATTCACTTCCAAATTTTGCACATGGTATTAAAACCCAGTAGACAGTGTTCTTTTAAACCCGACATATGTAAGTTGTTGCAGACCAGGATATAACATATCCTAACTCGCCACAAGAAAATAGTGAAACGAATGGAATTGAAGGAAACAAAGACTCAATTGATGGAAGAGATAAATGTGTTGTTTATTTACTGTTGAAAGAATGTATGTTTTAGATATAACGTGTTCATGTCCGCGCGGGTGTAACCATCGTTCGTTGCGGGACTGGTGTTGTAGCAAGAATAGGAAATGTGTGTTCATCTCAAGTTCGGGTCACTATCGTTTGTTCGCGCGTGGGAAGAGAAGTGAGTAATGTAATAGAACGAGAAATGGAAGTCCATCGTGTAGACAAAGAAAAGGATAGAGGGTTGACGTCAGTTAGCAGTCAGCTACGCGAAGGTGTTCTCAGGGACCAGTAGTAGATAGAGAGAGAAAGAGTGAGAATATGTACGTACGGTCTGTTAGCTTTTTGCCCCACATAGTAGCAAGTGATGTGAGGTAGACGCCTCTCTTTCGGGAGGCGACGGTTCGTCGAACCTCTCAGCCCGAGAGCTGGTCCTAAAAGGGTTAGAAACAGCTTGTCTCTTCCTTTTATACTTGTTTTCGGTGGTCTTTTGCACATGTGTGGATTTCCATTGAAAGGAAGTGACGTCGTCCATCTGTGCGTACGTGTGTGCGTGTCTGAGTACATGTGTGTATGTTAGCGTGTGTGCATATACACGTGAATGTGAGTGTATGTACGCGAACGTGAATATATGTACGTGTGTGGACGTGGGCGCATATGTTTGTGTGCGCGTATGTATATGACAAGTAATATAGCTTGAAATGTGAACGCGTGTTTTTGTGTGAGACTAGGAAAGGGCTCGCGCAAAGTACATCCCTAAAATCTCTTTAAAATTAATAAACAGATATTTTAACGGTTTTAGTAATTTATCTTTTCCTTAATCAAATCACTTTAATTACTGTTAACTAGCTAGATGCCCGGCGTTGCCCGGTCATATAATATGTTTATATATGATATGTTAATTTATACAGATTGTGTATGTATTATAGAATCAATCCTCGGTTTAATATTATATATTACAAGGAATAAGTTGTGCAAAAAAATAATAAATAAAATAATGATAATGTTGTTAATCAAATTCCGTCCGTGTTTGTTTACAGTATCATGTCACCTGATATTTGGGCTTGACGATGAATGCCCTGGAGAAGTCACTTCTGGTTAATGTTTAGTTTTAAAATACACAAACAAAGAAATGATGTAAGGAGATTTTAAATGGTACCTCTTTTTATCGTAAATTGAACTCATTAATAAGAAAAAATTAAAATAAAATGGTGAGGTACATCTGGGCTTGAACAGGGGATCATTCGATCTGTAGTCAAATACTTTACCACTGAGCTATATATCTTGATGACAATAGTTCTGTTTTTTTTTTGTTTTTTTAAAATAATTTGCTAAGTATTGAATCCCCCTTGATTTGCAGAGAATTATCTCCCTTGGCTGGTGAAATGTCAAATATTCCTCTGTAAAAATTCTTTCTTAGCTATAAGAAAAATAAAAATTATTTTTAGGATCAAATTTTTTTCAAACTTATGAGATGAACTTATGAGATAAATTTCTGTAGAAAACATATCTAAGAACACTGCCAGAAATATAAATTAGCTTTGTGTGAAATTTGCAAAAAGATATGCTCAGCCATTTTGGAACCTCTGAGGAAGGGACTCTCTCACACACACACACACACACACACACACAAAGTGACTTTTATATAATAGCAGAGATATTGAACAACAAAAATCTATTGTGTATGCAGAAAAATAGGACAATAAAGTCACAAATGAAAAATACCAGATGTCAAATTATTATGAACTGTGTAACGGTTTTGGGTCTAGCCCAGGGGTTTCACGTGTATTGGGACCCCGGATGGAAATCTCATGTGTCGATAGCCCGGGGTTAAGAATTTGAAAGGGAAATTCTCCTCCCAAACGCACGTTGTAAGATAAAAAAAAAAAAGATATGCAGCGTGCCGGTTGTAATGATATCACAACAAAATGGCACTTGCCAAGGTTCGAACCAGCATTATCGTCATGAAACACCTTAACGACATTCACAGTTAATAATTAGAATAAGGCAATAAGAACGACGATGACACAATCGAGTATGAACATACTGAAAATACATTAATTTATTTACATGAGTGTGATACAGGTGAATGCAAAAAAAAAAAAAAAGATAAAACAACAATAATGCAAATAGGGATGCAGACAACATTACGGGTTGAGATGGGGGGGGGCGATAATAAAGTTTGTTCATGGGGACGTATTGTCTCCTTCCCCCTCCTTTTCTTTTTTGAATGAAAAGAAAATCGAGTCACAGTTATTGTTTGGAATTAGACAGTAATGTATTTCTTCTTTCTTTGTGCATGGCAAAAAATCAGTTTATATATAACAAGAATGATATTTGAGCATAGGGACATGGGAGCGGCAGGTTGGGCGGTTTGAGATGAATGAAAATTGATGAATAATTAGCTTCTTGGTGATTGTCCGATCCTGATGAGTGTGCGTTGTTAACATAAATGTCTTTTCTCTCCTTCGTCACCGTCTTTTTTTTTTTTTTTTTTTTTTTTTTTAAACATTATTCCTGACGCGTGATTTTTAGTATAGAATTCTCCATTGGAGGGATATTCATCCCCAAGTCCTGAACGTGATTTTTAGTATAGAAATCTCCATTGGAGGGATATTCATCTCCAAGAATAACATTTGGCCAAGGTAGATCCAAGCTTTGAGTTGGTTTCCCTTTTCGGTCCGATGGCGATCCGCCGATCCGAGTTGAGTGGACTGTATTTCAGTCACTTATGCGTCTTTCTACACTGGTGTTCAACCCCATTTTCTCCAGGGCCCTGATTTTTACCAAGTGTCCTCGTGGCTGTTAGCAGCTCAACTGAATTTTCTGCTCAAGTTTTTACTTCCCATCTGAGATGGGTGGGTTGGGGTTTCTGTCTGGTTTACATCCGTTATGTTCCCTATCTTTTCAAAAGGCGATGGGGATGGAGAGGAGATCTTGCCTCTGTGACTTCCTTTGCGTGGGTGGATGGAGAGAGGTTGGGAATGGGGTGTCTTCTTGACTAATACATACATTTATTATGACATAAAAGGAAGAAGGGGGTATAGTTTTTCTCTTATAACAACTGTTTTCAAAAACAGCCATGTTAATTAACCATTAAAATAGGTGTCTCTGAGTTTTCAAAATATTGTGTTGCATTGTTGATTTAAATAACAGTAAGCCATATAGGAGCCCTAAATGAAAAAAAACAAAAAACTTTTGCACTTATTCAATTAAATAAGTTATTGAACCAGCCTCTCCTTAGGGTTGGAAAAGTTAATGTGGAGGTCAGCTAAAAAGTTGACTCAGAACAATGAAACATGATGCTTAACTGATTCTGGCATCTCGCCTCTATGGGGTTTGCTACTGGAACCGTGACTGGTTAACATTTGCATCTGGTGCTACAATGGACAATCACATCTGGTTAGCATTCATTTGGGATGCAGCAAATTCTCTTGATCGCTCATGGGTGAATTCCAAAACAAGTACAAGCAGAAATTATACTAGTACGTACTTACTTGTTGACCATTTAATGGATAAAATGTTGAATTGCCACTGAAACATAATGTAAATAACACCTCACATCAGAAATCATCATTGCCATTTTATTGTGTTATATGCCTTGGGTAAAGTCACCACTTATCAAGGCCCAAAGGCCACTCAAGGATAAGGGTGGATGAATGTAAGGTGATAGTGTAGTAATCATTAATGGTGTAAATTGGATAGAATTTGATTATTTATGGGAACGGTTCAAGAAGAACTTGTTTACATCGGATTTGAAGGCTACCATGTTGTATTCATCCAGGAAGCAGAACAGCAGAACAGTGTTCCACAGACGGGCAGTTCTGGGAAAGAAGCTTTGTTTATGGAATCTGCATTTAGATTAAGGCATAGATAAAGAGTGGAGGAAATTGTTTATAGTGGTTGTAACTAGTTGAGTGTTGGTTTTTTTTTTAAAGTTTGGCAAGGGAAGAACTATAGAGTAGAGTTCAGACAAGCACTTGCTATGAAAATACTGATAGAGTGGAGACATGCTTGCAACATCTCTGCTGTGTGAAAGAGGTTGCAGGAGAAAAAAAAGGGCATGACCTACTTTGTTTTGAACTCTATCAAGGCTAGATAGGACATGCCAAGCAGCTCCTGTTCACATGAGGCGACAGTGATCCATTTTAGGGCGTACCTAACTCTTATACAGATAGAGAATTGTATTGGCAATAAGATCCCTACTGGTGCGGTAAAGAGATCCAACTATTCTTTCAGTGATCTTGGCAACAGATATGATATATGTGTTCCATTTCAGATCAGGACTGAAGGTCAATCCTAGTAGCTTCTCAAGACATGGAGCTTCTCCAATATGAGAACCATTTATTTCAATTCCATTGTCTAAGATCCTTGCTGATGCTGTGCATCCAAATTTGGTACCTGCTACTGGACCATCACATCTGGTCTGCATTTGTTCAGGATGTGGCAAATTCTCTGGGTGGAACTGGTCCAACTGCTCCAGGGTGAATGCCAATATAAGTACAAGCAAATAATTAAATAAAAGCAACAAAAAGAAACAGAAAAAAAAAAGAAAAAAAAGAAACAAATGTTTCGGGAGAGTCATTCATTTTGCATTTATTGAATGTTTTTATTAGTTTTATTGAATCAGACATTAAAAAAAACAATTTAACATTCAATGAAACAGTTTCTTTTGCAAAATATTCACAAAAAAAAAAAAAAAAAAAAAGAAAAGTTTAAAATAAAACAGATAAAAAAATTCCTTCGTTGCAATTAACAAATAACATTTTATTTTCTGTGATGTAAGGGAAACATAAGTTTTTATATCTTAAGAAAAAAGCCCATTGAAAATTTTTCTGTTAATATCATTTGTATATTAATTTTATGTAAAGAAAACAAAACAAAACATTTTTCAACAATGAAAAAATATTATATTCTACATTGTATTTTTGATTTCTTGATAAATTTTTTTAAATAGATATTTTTCTTGAAAATTATTAGGCTGGTCTTTTTAAGTGTCTCCCTCAAATGGAGAATTTTTAGAAAAAAAAAATAGTCCTTACCATAATATATCCCCCCCACACACACACACACAATCCATCTAAAATGATACAGTATATTGTATTTTACTTTTATGGGTAGTAGATAAATATCTAGATAATAACTAATACCAGTGGCTAAGTTGTTACCAACACAGATGTACAAGCTGGGTGTGGCAGGTTCTAATTCAGTTTGTTCTGCAGAAACACTCGCATCAAACCAACAATTAACCTTGTGTCTAATCACCTGGAAAGAAAGTAATTAAATAAATACTGGCGATAAGAATTCGATAAACGAATAATCAAGAACCTAGATACGGATCACACACATTTTTGAAGTATCTCTTATAATATACATTATTTTAATTCACAGCTTGTTTCAAACATACAATATTCAAAACATATCCATCATCAGAATGAAAGGCTTGAACCAATTAACACATATTTTATGTAGGCAATTATAAAAGAAGAGTGACATACATTGCATAAAAGAAAAGATATTTACGATTTTAAGATAAGAACATTGCTTATCAGGGAGTGGGGGCAGGTAGCCTAGAGTTTTCATTTTGTAGGAGCTTGATGAGAGAAGTCTGACAGCAGTGAATTCTTAATACTTTCTGGTCCCTTTCAGGCATAATCAAGGGAAAACAATCAGTGATGCTCAGAACTAGTGCACTAGTAGAAGTAGTTTGCTATCGATGTCTCAACATTAAAAGTCTGAAGAGTTCCTACAATTTGGTTCCTGTCGCTAGAAAATCGCAATATCCAGAGATGTCAATGAAAGAGAGATGGTAACCAATATAATAGTTATATAAGATATTATTATTATATATTTTTTTTTTAAATACTGTGTTAAAGAAATTTGAATGAAACTAGAACTTCAACAACTGAATTTTGGATCTTAAAAGCGTATTAATTAATTTTTACATCATAAAATTAAGACTCTTCTCAGCTTCACTTTCCAGAAAATCAGTTGTGTAAATTCTATTTTCACTTTTCACTCCATTAAAAAAAAACAAAAAAAAAAAACAAAAAAAACAGGTGAATTAATTTATTTTAAGAGGTCTACATTATTGTCCTTATAAAATTAAATCTTTTTAAGGAGAATAAAAATTAGATCATTTATTTACTTTCGGCAGTTGCATAACTCTTGCTTCCTTTATTTTGTACTTTAATCTTCACATTCCAGGAGTGATATTTCTAACAAAGGGGGAAGAATTGCAGTTTTCTTTGTCAGAAATTATTCCATCTAACACTTATCGTTGACAAATTTTTTTTACCTTGAAGTACAATTTGTTTTTTTAGCTCCTTACATCAAGTGACTTCATTCCTTGTCTGGAGCGATTTCCATTTAAAAAAAAAAAAAAAAAAAAAAAAAAAAAAGAAATGGTTTAAAGATGTTCCAGTATTGTGGATCTTTCTGGAAGTGAATATTCCACCTATAATATAAAGTACAGTTGTCCGTGTGTATGTTTAACTAAAAAACTAATACTCAGAAAGTTGGGACAATCTAGACGAATATTATCTAAAATTGAAAAAAAATAAAAAAATTAATTAATTCTGTTATTGCACAAATTTTATCAGAGGGGGGTTAGTTTTCGAGCTATTTAATATACTAGCTAAAAGGAAATAAATCTGACTTTTAATCAAGTAGTTACTTTCCTTATGTCGACACTCAGTCCTTGTGGAATCTATATAAAGGAGAGTTGTATTTTTTTGTATTTTTTTTTATTTTCTTCCTATCAAGATTGTAATGTTGGGTATGGGGAAGCCAAACCAGCTGCCAACATTGCCCTACTTTTTATTGAAACCAACCGAGAGCTCTTTTTAGTATCCTCGTTGTTTCCTTAAGTGCAATTGTCTGGATCTCTTTTGCAATTCGTTCACCAGGAATATTAGTTAGGTAAGACTTCAGGTTCTTCTTCATAAGCCCTGAGGCACCTTTAATAACTGGTATGATTGATATCTCTCTAAGGTTCCAGTTTCTTTCCATATCATACAGGAAACCTCGATATTTGGTCTGTTACTCTCTGTTAGCTCTGTTCAGAACTCCATCATTAGGGGACACTCACTTCAACTAAGGTTGCAACTCTCTCTGACTTATTACATATAACTATGTCAGGTTTGACAGCAGCATTTTCAAGGTAGGTGGCTGTAGGGGTATGTGTGGGAAGGGAGAGAAAAAAAGAGAGGAATGGGCTGGACAGAGAAGAAAGATGGGATAAGGAAAGGGAGAAGGAAACTGGGTAAGGAGGAAAGAGAGAGAGATAGAAGTTTGAATAGAAATATGTTATATTTTTGCTCCGGGTAACCCTGCTAGTCTACAAAGTAAAAGGAAAGTTAGATTTTCTGTTGATGTTTCAAGGTGTAAGAAACTACACAAGATATATGTACAAAATTTACATCAGTGAATCCAGTGTGAACGGTGAGCAGGTTATTCAAAAAAATTATTTTGATATGCATATGTTGAGGTCTAATAGAGCTAGATTTGTGAGGATGTGGAGGGGGGGGGTAATTTATAAAAAGAATTCCATTTTGAAGTATTTCTGTGGTATAGCTTCTTGAGTTTACTAAAGGATCCGACAGTGTCTGCATATTGGGAGCCCTTCTTAGAGCATGCATATCAGCTCTTACAAAAAAGTTAAATTTTTTGCCTGAGTATATCCAATGGAATGTCAAACTATACAGAATATACTTAAAAAAACTTTACATCATTGTATTTGATGCTAAAACTGAGCATATATATATATCTTTTAATTCTAAAACTCTGTGGACCGTCCGAGTGCCCTTGCTTGCTTAAATCTTATATACATATATATCACTTATCTTGCTTATATTCATTACATCTCCGCATTGTAATAGTCTCCTCTCATTTATCCCTGACTCTTACATATACAAGTAAAATTATATTATATAAACACCATAAAAACCTTATACAGATTAATATGTCTCAATGATATAAAGATTCAAGATTGTTGAACTCATGACGGAATGATTAACATCATTAGAACATTGATTAATCCATGTAGATTTTTTCCTGATTTTTAGAATTTCACTTATATAAAAAAGCTTTCCATTTATATTGCGCATTTAAAAAAAATATTGTTTCTTAGGTTCAATCTATTTGAACTTATTTAATTTATATATGCGTGTTTAGGGATAAAAACATTTGTGAGTATATTTCACTCTTTGTGTATATCAATCATTTTTGTTTACAAAATCTATGCTCATTAAATATACCAGCAGAACATATAAAAAATGTATAACTTGCATTCCAAATTCTAAGGTTGATTTATTTTATCATTCAATCTTTTCAACATATCAAAATTTTGGTACATTTTACAGACCTGTTTCAATAATATATATATATATATATATATATATATATATATATATATATATACACAAACTTTATTTCTACATAAACAGGTACGGCTACCTATTTATGAGCACGTTTCAGTTAACTAGTCATAAGTAACTAGTGACAACATCAGTTGATGTTGCTTTTACAAAAGTCCAGTCTTTAATCTCATTAAATTCATTGAATGTTTTACCTCTAAATAATATTAACCTGGAATATTATATATATATATATATATATATATATATATACATACATACACACACACACGCACATACACGTCAGTAGTTTACATTCCCAAGCCAAAGAATATATGTTTACACTTTTTCTTTCATAATATTTTTTTATTTTGTCTTACACATATTTCAGTGAATGGCATAGGAACACTATACAATTCATAGATAGTTAATATTTTCCTTGGGAAAACTAAACAGTTTTCATTGAGTTTAATTAATGGTGCCAATTGGCAAAATTTTTTATATATTTTATTCATAAATATCTTATAATTACAAGTATACACACACACACATATATATATATATATATATATATAATCATAATTTAGGAATTTCAATATATGTGTATATATACACACATATACATGCATATACAGATATATATATACACACACATATATATATGCATATATACACATATATATATACACACACATGCATACATATATGCACTATATATATATATATATATATATATATATATATATATATATATATATATAACACATACATATATGCACATACATATATACACACACATATATATACACTCACATTTATATACATACATACACATATGTATGTATCAGTGATGGGACAATTCCAATATTTTTCGATTCTGATCCAATTACCAATAACGATTCTTTATAAATTTCTAAATACTATAAAGTTACTTTTTTCTGATTATTGCAAAAACACATGTGCAGATATTTTCTCCAAAACAAAAACACATTGAGAGGAAAGGGGTGATCTATAGATTTTATTTTCACTGGTAGTTTAAAATCAATAAATATTTATTATTCTATCATTACTGCCAGCATATATATACACAAAACAATGCTTCAAGCAAACAATATCAAGCTTATTTTTTTAAGATGTCCAAGGATGTTTTAGTATTATGAACTTTTTTGAGAGAAATTTGTCAGCTATTTAAAATAAAATAAATTCATATTATAATCTTCTCGTAAAAATAAAAAACATTGTTGAAAAAAAGGAAAAGATCTGATAAAATATGTTTTATTTTCCTTACAACACAAAAAATCTGTTATTTATTAAAATAGGAGAATATATATACAAAAAGAGAATAAAATATACAAAATCAGTGTAAAGGTATAACCTCTAGAGAAGCCACCCTTAACTCTTACCCCTAATTAGGGGTTTAAAAAAAAAAATGAAAATAACATTCATTGAATAGACATATATTGAATAGATCAGTAAAAAGTTCTGTAATGGTTTTAAAATCTGTTAACTAATTTTATACAAATTGTAGAACGATTTAAACAAAAAAAAAAATAAAATAAAAAAAAAATTATATACTAGAAATGTAAACATACTAGTCGGTTACTCAACCAAAATAATTAACTGGTCTAATTTTGTTAGGTTTCAACATAGGTACATTAATTGCATAAGGATAAATAAATCATAGAAAAAGATTTAAAAAAAAAAAAAAAAAAAAAAAAAAAGATTTGTAGAAATAGTCACAAAATAAAAAAAAAAACACAGTAAAAAGTCACAAAAAAGATACAGTAATAATGATAAGAAAACATGGTGGCTCACTCAGTTAGTAATGAAAATTCTATTTAAAACTGAAATTTGACAGACTGACAAACAAATAGCAGAGCCTATTATATAGATGTTTGCATGCATCTATATAATAAAGTTTCTCGATTTTTGTCATGGATACGTTCTGGGTATTTATCTCCTCACAGCAAGAAAATGTGGCACAAGGGTTAGAAAGTGAGATTGAAGAGGAATACTCTGGCTTGCAAAAAATGCCTGGGCAGCTCCGTTTACATTCTTCTGGTAGAAGCACCTGAGACGATTTGCAATAAATTAACCTTTTCTCAAAGAGATAAGGTTAAGTCTGTTAGAGTGGACCTTCTAGAAATGCACATGTAATACCACAAGCAACAGGGCCATTTCAGAAATGGTATAGACTCTTGATTTTGGTACAGAGAAAAAAAAATCCCAGTTGGATACATTCTGTCTTGCAAAAATAATATCACATTCCAAATAGCCAATTCTTCTTGTTGATTGTGTTATCATATTCCTCAGAACAATACACAGTTATTTGATTCAATGCCTTTCAAAAAATACTTTATCCAAAATTTATTAAAAATGTACGAAATAATCCCTTCCACAATGAATTGTAACCTGTTGCATCTGTGTCCCCACCACCTCCTCTCTGCATGTTTGAAATTTTGTGCAGATTCCAGAGTTTGACAGAAAAAGGAAAAAAAAAAAAAAAAAAAAAAAAAAATTCCCCGAGTTCAACAAGAAATAGCTGAAGAAGGTTGGAGGTTACATTGAATGAAACATTGTGAGAATAACACTCAAGATGTGAATACGCTAAACAACACAAATTTTATAGCATTGTTTTTGGAGGGGGTAAGAGTAGGAAGGAGAATGGCACAATTCTTCATTCTCTACACATACCAAAATGTGTGAAATAATTCTTTTATTATATTCATTCCTCTTATAACATGTCCCCCACCCCCATCTCTGCATGTTTGTAGGCTTGTTTACACATGCAGATGGATAGCTAGTTGCAGGGCGTTACAATTTTATTTTCCATGTGTACAAAAAGATAAACAAAACACAATAAAATTAAAATATAGATGTTAGCAACTATTCATATCAATAAAATAAACGCAAGAGATTATTTCAACATATCTAAAACGTTTTATTCGAGTTTTTAGCTGATGCACACCTTGGCATAATAATGATAAGAGTGTCTGCTAATGGGCCGTGAGAGTTTAAAAGTTCAATCCTTGGGCAAGTCATACCAAAAACATAAAAAAATATTTAATTCTCATTTATTAAACACTTGACATTATAAGAGTAAGTGGAGTAACCATAGGAGAAGAGTAGCACTCTCCTGTACACCTTGGTATAGCAGCTAATAAAAAGAGAACCTTCAGGTTGCCCTTGACTATGGTAAGCAACTTATTTTATTTTTAGGACTTATGCAAATTAAGGACTGCTATCATCAAAATTTTCCGAGCAGTTTATATAAAATGCCTAAAGATGCAGAAACTGAGCCTACATCATTTGAGAACATCAGTTTATTATATATAAAAAACAACTAAATATTTATGTTGATTTGAAGAAAAAAAAAAAAAAAAAACGTCATTAAAATAAAAAATATTTTCGTTTGCTATCAGTTTGTTATTCAAAAAATAAATAGTCACAAAACTTACCTTACAATGGCTGTTTTTGTTTTCTTGATTTGAATTTTAATTTTCTTAAAGTTTTGTAAAAATTTTCCATTAATTATTCAAAAAATATTTTCTTCATGACAACAAAAAGAATATTCTGTTGGTTTTTCAATAAATTTTTTATTTAAATACCTTTGTAATAACAGAAATAATATTTTTCATTGAAAAAATTGTCTAGCGTTTGCGTGAAAAAAAAAATAAATAAAAATAAAATCATGAAACTTTCCTTAGGCAACTCCCAGTGTTTTACATAAATTGACAGGAAGCTTCAGATGATAACATGTTTTTATTGTGCATAAGTACCTAATTTTTTATATAGTGCAAAGAAATGACTGCCATAAAAAATATTAGTATTTAAATGAAACATGACTTCTTACTTTGCTAAAGTTGTGACTTTTTTCATTCAAATTTTTGAATAAACTAAGAGGTAATAATTTACAAAAAGATAACTTCAAGAATCATATTTCAATATTTGGGACTATTTCAAATCAGTGTAGCAAAATTCAATTAGTGCACCACTCCAAAGAAAAACAATAAAATTTTTTTTTTTAGTCAAATTGAATTAACACTGGAAATTGCCAATGCTGGATGAGTTGCAGTAATTTAGTAATTTGTACTATGATATATTTTTTTATTAATGTTGGATCATTTCTTCCATATAATAAAAATTTTCAATTAATTTTTCTTCTGTAAAATAAACGTCAGCTTTATTCATTACTAGCAAGTCTATCTGGCGTCACCCAGGATCCTGATTTCCATAAATTATATACATGTACTGGAAAAATATAAAAGTAAAACTAAATAATCTGTTTAATATTGTCATTTGAGATGTTTATGATCATTTTGGGGAAAAAGTAAGGTTTGAACTCACAAACCTTGTCTTTAAGTACAGCATAGTAACCATTTGATTCACCTGCGGATTATTTGGATTGCTGAATATTATTTTTATACAACGTCTCGGCAATGTAATCTCCAATCTTTTTCAAGTGCATTTTGTCCATCTTGGACATTTTATATTGAATTTGAGAATATATTTTCCTGTTTATCTTCATAGCAAATTCAAGACTAAAAAAAAAAAAAACAGAAACATACATTTGCAAGTTTAGCAGGATGTTGGAGGTTCCATTGACTGAAACGTTGTGAAAATAACAACCAAAGTGAAAACAGTAGTTTGAATAATCCAAATGTAAAAAAAAAGCACCATCTAAAAAATTCTGAAACATAATATGAAATTAACGTGTAAATATTTTCTTTTTATAAACATTAACCACAAAGACAAAAAAAATGGTTAAAAAATATCTTAAATTTTAGACTTAAGCTTAAGAAGTCTTAAGAAAATAAATTCATGCTTTATTTTTTTTACAGAAAATAAATATCCAATATTATATATATATATATATATATATATATATATATATATATATATATATATATATATTATATATATATAAATAAATAAAAGAAATTGTGTACGCTGTAAAATCATTCTTTATAAAATTAACCCATTTGAAATCCAAAACATTTTTTTTTTACTTCACTTCATTCCAAACACAGATGTAAGGAACTAGTGTGAACTGAGGTCCAGATTTATAGAGGCATCCTAAATGGGGAGTTGGACAGAAAAAATGTCCACATTACATTTAAATTTCTTCCTGTTGATAGTCATACAAAAAAAAAAAAAAAAGAGGAAATTCTAAAAGCTAGTAGGTCGAGGAAAAAAGCTATTAGAGTAGAAAGTTTCTTGGCACCTACGGACTTCTACAGTAAAGAAATGGGATTTTGCTACTTTTCGGGGGGGGGGGGTATATTTACGCTGAGGAGGTACAAGTGCAGTATTTCCTTAAATTTTATATATATATATATATATTGTTAAAAATGATAGTGCTCCCTGACATGAATATCCCTGTTGAGACAGCATTGATAAAATGCTCATTTTACATTATTTGCACAGAAAAAGGAAAGCAAATTATTAATTTCTTTTTCATTCTAGATTTTTATTATTTTCCTATCATTCCAGGAACAAGTGTCTAATGCAGCCATTTTGACAGCCACACGAGTTATGTTTATACAAGGCAAGTACAAATAATGAGGTGAAACTGATTTTAGGCTCACCACTAGTAATGAGGTTAATGAACACCAAGTTTTTGTCTACCACCCTCCATGCACTGTCAGCGAAATAAGCTTCCCTCACTTTGATGAGTCATCAAAAAGATAAACTCATTTATGATATGACTATATCATGCTTTTGTCCTATCATTAGTTATCTCCACTTTGCAAAGGTAAAAAAAAAAACTTCTATATTGATTATGATACTGAATACTGCTATTAATTTTTTTAAAAAGATTTAAAAAAAAAAAAAAAAAAAAGAAAAATACTAATTTTAACAGTAAATTTAGTATTTAAAAAAAAATCTTTTGAAAAATAAAATTAATACCAGTATTCAGAATCGTGTGTTTTTCCCCCTCCCCATCAAAGAAAAGTAATGAAATAATTTCAACATTAAATTAATTAAAAGTAATTAAATAATTTTAATTACATCCAAGTGAAACACATAATTATTACTGGTAAAATATTATAACACAACAATTTAATAACAACAAGCATAAATCCAGACCCATGTTGTCGTTGGGAATCTACTGCAGTTGTACTACTTCTGATTTCTGGCATAAACACACCATTGTTGAGTGATTGTATATATATTTTGCTATTTTTCCTTTTTGATGATGAGGTATACTTTGAAAATTCAAAGAACATAACACCATGACACCACCCTGGTACGAAACATTATGTTGGTAAATACATAAATTTAATAATTGAAAATTATTGAAATCTTTCAATAATGTCATTCTTTTTACCTTGTCTCGTGCCTAACAAGTGTTTTCCTACAAAACTGCATTGTCATAGCATTCAAACACAAATCCTTAGAAAAAAATATTTTTGTGGCATGTACCTGTTGGATTCAACATAATGAAATTAAAAATATTCACATTCTAATAGCTATGAAATATAAAATTAGTTATAATTTTATAAATTTTTGATTCAATTTACAAACAAAACAATGCTTTTATACCAAATTTCCTTTCTAAATCATATTACAAACAAAAACGAAAGTAAAGACTTCTGGGCAATACCAGGTAGATAGAGTTAGTATATGTGTGTATACACACACACACACACATATATATATTTATTTCGAATTTTACAGTTTTAAATTTCTTTGGTATTAACCAAAAATGTTATAGCAAGGATATAACTACTTCATTTACTCACATAAAATTAATATACGAAAATATAAATTTATGCGTAAACTTTAAGTATTTACTTCAAAAGTGCTTAATACGTAGGTAGAGCTAGTTAGTAATTATAAAATATATATGGCAATTAAGCTACACTGAATATTCCGTGTCCTAGAGTGGATGAAACGCGGAATATTCAGTGTAGCTTAATTGCCATATATATATAATTTCTTTATTACCGTTTTATCTGCTTAGTTACACATGTTTCGGTTACCAAATCATATTAACGATCCAGTAACTTCATCAGACTTGACAGAAATAGTTATTACGATTAGAAAAACGATATTAGAAGAAGCACAAGAAAAAAAAGTTTTTTTTATTCTTTTTCTTGTGCTTCTTCTAATATTCTTCTAATATTGTTTTTCTAATCACAATAACCATTTCTGTCAAGTCTTATGAAGTTACTGGATCGTTGATAAGATTCGTTAACCGAAACATGTGTAACTAAGCAGATAAAACAGTAATAAAAAAATATATACTTGCACTGCAATAGTATTGAGCACTTTCAGGTTTTTACTAATTACCATTTTTGCTATATATATATATATATATATATATATATATATATATATATATATATATATATATATAATTTTTTTGCTAACTATTCTCATTTGAAAAAAAAAGCCAAATTTTTTAAACTACATGAAATAAAGTAATAATTCACTTTATGTTGTATTCCATGTTTATGAACAAAAAATTCTGTAAGTTGTAATTTATATAATTTAATTCACCTCATAAAAATATATGTATATATATGTGCTCTTAATAGGCAGACTTTCAAGATTTAGATTCAATGGATATTGTGTTTAGCTCCAGAAAATGCATTAATAAATGTACAAAGAATAGAAAGTTTGATTCCAGTAACTGTTGCCGTTATTCACTTTTTCAAAGATCCGGTTTTATCTCTATATATTGGCAGCTTCTCTTGGCTTGAAAATTTAATCACATTTTATTTAAAATAATGCCAACTTTTTATTTTATTCCTTTATTATTTTCCATTTTTATTTTAATAATAGGTAATTATAATTTATTAACATTTCTGCTCAGTTATGGCTGACAGAATAAGAAATATCGGCCCCATAGACTAAAAGAAAAAAGAAGTTTTGTGTGGGTTCCTAAGTTCGACAAAACAAAAATTGCAAAATTTAAAACAAAATACAACAAGGTCAGGTGTTACATCAGCAAAAACTTTACGCACCCCGCCACAAAAAAAAAACAAAAAAAAAAATGAGAATAGTTATTTGAATAATCCAAATGATCCAAAATGTTTTCACTGAAATTTGTCTACAAAATAATTAAGTTGGCATAAAATTAAAATCTTAATTTATTTTTCAAAAATTATGTCAGAAAGTCCATCATTTGTTTTTCTTTGTTTAAAAATCATAATTTTTATTCAATTTATACACCGCGCATTTATTTAAAAGATATAAGTGAAATATGATAGTTCAAAATAAAATAACAGAGAAACATACCAATACACTTACTAGTGAAAAATATTAATGCGCACCAAAAATTATGGAAAATTATCGAGTAGAATTTTAATGAAAAATAATATTAATTTACTATCTGGAGGCAACAAATGCCAAACAACAGAGTCAAAAAATCATGTCATGAAAGATTATCTCCCTTCTAATATGAAAATACCATAAGATGGTCAGGTACGGAATGTGTAAACTAATCCTTTCTTTTTTTTTAATTCTACTCTCTTATTTTCTGTAATTTTTGGTGTTAACTTAATATTTTCAACCGATAAGTATATCCATAAGTTTTTCTGCTATTATATTTTGAACTGACATATTTAATTTGTATCTTGTTATAAGTAACCAATATTTATTTATTTACTAGATAAATATATTTCTAAAATTTCTTAAAAATAAAAAAAAATAATTGGTACTTTTACACTATCAGAACGAAATTTCGGAAATCGTTATACTGAATTTCACATGAAAACAATGGCATCTACGCATTCCTCGTATTACAAAAATTGATAAGGTAGAAAATTATTAAAGAAAATAGAATTTGACGAAAACTATCGTATTTGCTTATGTAAGACACAGGAGAGTTCAACAGGGAGGTAATTTTCCATTTCGATTTAAACAAGATGACTGCAATTTTCCACCTGCTAACAGTTTTTTTTTTAATAATTCAGTAATATTCAGGTAATTTCGATCGCATAATTTGGAAGGTAATATTGTAATTTATAAGAATTGACAAAAAAAAAAAGAAAAAAATCAGTAGAAACCATTGTTTTTTTTTTTATCTGAAAACTCGATTTATCGACTACAAAATTTGGTTCTGATAGTGTAGAAGTACAAAACATTTTTTTAAAAATACTTTTTATCTAACCTTATACACAAGTTTATGAAAATGTCTTATCCAACTTCTGACATTGGAAGAATCTTAAGATGACTAGTATCGAATGATCCATTCAGCCTTTTTTTTTTTTTTTTTTTTTTAATGTTTCCTTCTAATCTGAAAATTCAATACAGACCAAACAGCAGCAGCAATAATAAGAAATGGTGAAAATAAACGAAACAGCAGTAGATGTGGTTCTTTGAACTCTAAAGATTTATCTCCCTTTATATTACTAGTCAGCTGCAACAGTAGTCGTGTTCCCAGAGCAAAACAGAGTGCTCTTGTGAGAGAGCAGCTAACTCTTTAAGAAATTCATCCAGAACAATGGCACAGTACACAGCATTCCTCGTCTTCAGATTGTCCATTGGATTGCTGTCAAAATGTTCGTTTGGAGATGGTTGGTTGATGAAACGGTACCCACGTCCACCGGGCATCCTCTCCAGAGTAGATGGGCGAGAACGGTCAATGTTTGATGGACCCATTTTTGAGAATAACTGACCAACAGCTGCAGGTTTGTCTTATGAAAAAAAAATATATATATATATATAAATAAAATGCAAGTGTAAAAAGTTTTTTTTTTATAAAGATAAAATAATAATAAAAAAAAAGAAAAAATGATACAAAAAGACTTTTATAAAATAAATTGCTGCTTTTGAATTGTGGTGCTAACGTAGATTTCTTTGTGTAAGCCGGGTGTACAAACGTACAAATAAATGGGTTCGGGAGAAGATTGAACTATGCTGAAGATTGCTGGACAACATCAATGACAGGAAATTGCAATTTTTCGGACATGTGGTGAGAACAGATGGCCTAACAAAAGATATCTTTATTTACAAAACGTTTTCCGGTATAAATTTTGGAGATTTATAAATGAATGTTGTTAAAATGTTTTAAGACACGTTGAATATTTTATACTGGAAGAGTAGCGGAAACTCTATGAAGCGAGTGACCAGCAAGAGATATTGTTTAGAAGAAATAGCTTTCTTTGTAAACTTGTATATAATTATATTTATGAGCTGCTTTTATTTGTAGGGTATTTCATTCCAAACTCAACGTTGGTCATCAAGAGAGAATATTCAGAACATTCCTCTTAATGGCTTTTTCAGCATATCATCCCCTCCTCACTAATGTGAAACCCCATCATCTGCAATTCATTGAATTGTATTAAAAAAAAAAATTAAAAAAAAATTTTTTTTTTTTTATTTTTCACTGTAAAAACCTTTAATTTTTCATTAGTTATAACTAATTGAAGTCAACCAGAAGTCAAAAGTTGAAAAAAAAAAATCATATGATAAAATATGCTCTTTTGGTTGTTGTTCAATCTGGGGTACCTCAAATCTATTTGATCCATAATATTGTATATATGTTTTTTATATAATATTTTGTTATTTAATTTAAAGAAATAACATTTTATCTTATTTTTAATGCAGTTTTTATTTTTCTCTTTTATAAAATTGACAAAGTTATTGCGTAGAGAAATGTACACACACAGACACGTTCACTTATATATATATATATATATATATACACACACACAAAAAAACTTTATAAGGTATACACCAGTCATTCTAAAAATCATATAAATTGATCAAGTAGGTTTTTAACTCAAAATATAAAATTTAATGAGGAAATGTGAGTGTCTTTATCTGCCATGTTTAATAAATAAAGGGAAAGAACTTAATTTGAACTACCGAGATCAAAATCAGCCTTGTAATGTGTACGATTAAAAAAAAAAGAAGATTTTCTCTCTCTTTCTATATATATTAACAGCACTTGATTAATTTGCATGTTTTTTGTTCAGGGACAGGTATGTACATAAGATTTTCTGGCATTTTTTTTTTTTTTTTTTTTTAATTTTTTTTTTAGGTTGAGCTTTGGACTTGCACCAAAAAATTATAACAAAAAAAAAAAAAGTAAGATAAAATATATGTAACAAAATGAAAATTTTAAAGAGTTAAAAAGTAAAACTATAATCAAATACATGACATTGTAGCAGAGATGAACTTGAATGGCTATAAAATTTATTTATCTAAAAAAGCACATAATATATGCATTGGCAAATGTAACAAATTATAAGAACAATTAATTTTCATTGTTTTACTAGCAGTTCAGCCCAGATTTGCTTGAGCCCTATGCACTGTTCATAACTTTATGTGCATATGATAACCTACATCTAAAATTTCAAGTTTTTAGACCCAAAATTGGCGGAGGAGTTTGGTAGAGTCTGCAAAGATCAACTTTTTCAACTTTGACCTCTTGGCAGCCAAATTTTTGCCCCAAAACTGATTAAAAAGCTTGCTGCATGTCTAAATATCCTTTATGTAAAATTTCAAATGTTTAGATCCAAAATTGGCTGAACAGTTTGCTAGAGACTGAAAAGGTCAAATCTTTTGAACTTTGACCCCTTGGCAGCTTAAATTTTCGGCCAAAAACTGATTAAAAATTGGCTGAGTAATTTAGTGGAGACCTTGGAGATCAAATTGTTTTTAACTTTGACCTCAATTTTGACTCCTTAACATTTATTGTTTTGGGCTCAAATCAAATTAAAATGTTTGATCCATGTCCAAATAACCTACATCTAAAATTTCAAATGTTTAGACCCAAAATTGGCAGAGGAGTTTGGTAGAGTTTCTAAAGGTCAAATCGTTGAACTTTGACAGGCAAATTTCTGGCTTAAAACTCGATTAAAAAGATTTTCCCAAATTTCAATATCCCTTATGTCAAATCTCGAGTCTGTAGACTGAAAATTGACAGAGTAGTTTGGTAGGGAAATGTACACACACCATTTCACTTTTATAGAGAAAAATAGAAAAAGTATGTATATCTCAATATATGCCTTTAGTACTTACTTGTGGAGGATTGAAAGAAAGAATGCTTTCTGCCAGCTCCTGGAATACAAATAAAAATTTGTTATTTGAAATGTTTGGAAAAATCATATCAGGTACGGCGATTTAAAGAGAGTATAATAAAACCATAATTGTAGATAATTAATATTTAATCGCAAAAAAAACAGTTTTATTGATTTCTGGTGTTTGCACAACATAATTTAATTTCAAACAAATTTCAGGTAAAACCATTTATTACTTACATACGTGTCCTATCAAAATTAGTATAAATTCCAATTTTAAATGGTGGATTTCAAGGAAAGCAAGGGAGACAATTCAAGTTTATATACACAACTGATCACATAACTCTTCCACAGTAAAACATATGAAAGAACCTAATAATTCAATAAATTCTATTTTTACTTGTAATTATTTTTCTACTGGATCATTTTTTTTTGTAAGTTTTGATTTTATATTAATTTTGAGATGACACGTAAATATGTGATAGTGTTTTTCCTTGAAATACATTTAGTTGAAATTCTATTATACTGCACAAGCGCCTGATTTTTTATTAGTATTTCCATCTTTATTGCTATCCTCATCACAACCCAGACTGTAAAGTACAGAATCTGTGTATGAATAAAAGAAAAAAAAAAAAAAGATGCATGATTAAAAAAAAAAAACCTCCTCTGCCCCAAGAAAAAAAAAAAAACAAGAATGTAGTTTGCCTGAAGCATTGTACATGATTTATAGATATGCCTTAAAAGGCTGTAACAATGTAACGGTACAAGAACTAAATAAGCTGAGAGCATAAAATTTGAGATTTGAATCTCCTGATGACAAATAAACCATAAAACATCTTGATCTTTCTTTCCCATCAAATCTTTCTTGGAGTGGAGTTCATACATTAGATCCATTGCTCTTTCTGCTTCTTGTAATATCGGTTCTCCAAACACTTTCTCACTTTTTTACACTTTTATTCAACTGCAAACAACGCAGGACTTGTATGATTAGAAGCCAGATTTATATGGTGCATACTAAGCGGGGTGTTGGGCAGCAAGATGTTTGTTTGCTTTACATTTAAATTTCTGCATCTTAGTACAGCTGGGGAAGCAGGGCAGTAATTCCAATTTGAAGAAAAAAAGCTATTAGAGTTAAAAGTTTTCTAGCATCTAGGTATCTCTACAATGAAGAGGTGGGATTTTCTTGCTAATCGGGTTGGTCGAGGTTAATATGATAACAATAAATTTTTGTAAAATCTTTTTATGATTATCAAACGATATTTGTAATGTACATGTAAAGAAATGTTGGAAGAAGCAGCCGCCAGTGAATATTGTGAAATCGACTCTGAAATTTTTTGGCCTTCCTTTGTCATCAAATCTTTCTTGGCATTTATACATTAAATCCATTGCTCTTTCTTGTAAAATTGTTTTTTTCTATTGTTCTAAACAAAATAGAGAAATAAAAAGGAACAAAGTTATGTGTTCAACGTTTTGTTTTTATTTCATCCAGAAGACGTCTCGAAATAAAGACAAAATGCTGATGAACACATAACTTGATTTGTTCCTTTTTATTTCTTTATATAATAATATGTAATAATGTTCTTTTTTATTTCTTATTTACTGTTTCAACTTTGATGAATAGTGTGCTATAGTTTTCTTGATTTTGGTTGGTTGGTTGTTTTTGTTTTACGGCATATCAACCCATTTCAGGTTATTTAATGCCAAATCCAGTTATTTTGAATAGAATTTTTTTTTTCAAGTTGGTTTCTATTAATCCATAGTCGGGACCCAAACAGGTACTAACACTCCGGGTCAGAGTGGACCTGGGAGCACTGGCAATTAAAGGGTGGCTCCACACTCCCCAAAGCCTGCAAGCTGGGGCCTCACCACTGGATATCAATAATTTACTTAAATTTTAATTACAAATATATCCACTAATCGATATTTTGGTTTTGAAGAATGGACATAAAATGTAAATCTTACCTCTGTGCGACGTATAACAGTGCTCGGCTGATTTACTCTTTGGTATGAGACCTGGAGAAGATGTGTTTCGAGGCAAAGGCACCTTTCCATCCTGTTCATTAGCATACATGCAGATTCTCAAATTCATAGATTGACGTGCCTTTGCTACCAACTGAGAAAAGCTTGGAATGGTGCCCGAGTAGTGATCAACTTTATGCCGAACAGATGACAAAACCTAATAAGGGAGATAAGCAAATCATTACACATCTTGTAGACTGACAGAAGCAGATTGTCTCCCTTTTCATTGATACTTTTTTTTTTTATTATTACTTTTATTCACTCCAAGCAAGTTATATTGTAACTAATACATAAGTGGCTACTGTGATAGTGGCCAGATTTGTAGAGGGGGAACCTGGTTGAGGAATTTGGTAGCAAAATATTTTTAAAGATTCTGAACTTAGTGAAATTTTTACTATGAAAAAAAAAAAAAAAAAAAAAAATTGCAACAATTATTTTTCGAAATTTAAATCCTAAATTTAACCCTGATTTTTTTGTTTGTTGTAGAAAGTGCTTAGTTTCTGTCCAGAATTTCTCCCATATTAAAAAACAAAAGTAAAGGAAAATCCCTATGAGGTACATACCCATCACAGTAAGGAAATATTGTATTCCAAAAATTACATAAACTGATCAAATATTTTTATTTTTATTAGAAAAAAAAAAAAATTTTAATCATTAATGGAAATTCTTATTACAACAAAAGTCTTGTAAATATGAATGATTTTCGAGTTATCTCCCTTTGATTTTTTAAAAATCATTCTCAAAACAGCAGGTGAAACAGTTACTTTTCAGATACTTATAAATATTATTTTCTTAGATAAAAATAAAACTACTTAATTTTTGGAATATGATATTTTCGTTTCGTCATGGGTACATATATTATAGATTTTTCTTTGTTTTTGTTTTTTGATGTAGGGAGAATTCTGGACAAGAACCAAATGCTTTGCATAGAAATTATAGAGAGCTTTCAGTTGAGATTTTTTCGATGTCTCTGAACATATCGAAAATGATAAACAAAGAAAAAGTTGGGGGAAAAAATAAGTAAACATTCATTAATATCTTAGCACATTTAAAAAATAATACTGTCCAAGAGGAAACACAACAACAAAAAAAAAACATTTGGCTTTCTAATTTTCAAACTATAATTCAAATAGGAAATGTTTTCAAAACAATATTTTTCTTATTAAACCATACTATGCAACCACGTGTCACACAACACATTTAAACCAATCATAATTAACATGTCCACAGAATACTATCCATGAGGGATTTTATATCTCCAATAGGAAAGATGATTTACAAAAAAGAAATTGTCAGAACTTGATAAAGATTTTTTTTTTAAAGTTGTAAGCTTGTTTATTTTTTAAGATAAATAAAATAATTTATTTTAGAAAAAAAAAAATTTTTTTTTAATTGTTATTTGGCTTTCTTATTTCTATACTATGATCCAAGTACAAAATGATGTTTTCAAAGAGCCAATATTTAATCTTATATATATTGATTAATTTCTTGACTGCATTGCAGGTATTGTAATATTTCAAATTAGACTTTAAGAACTTATTTGAAAGTTATATCAATGTCGTAAATAAAAAAAGTAGAACAAAATATTTAAAAAAAAAAAAAAAATGAACCAATTATTATTTTTAAATTTTTAACTCCTAAAGTTCATGTGAAAAGTTGAAAAGTCCAGAGCTTTAGTCCTATAAGGATTCAACAAAAAATATACAATACAGTATAATGGGATTTAAAAAAAAAAAAAAAAAAATGCATTTTAGGTAAAAACATGATTACATACTTACATCATGTCAAAATTAGTAAAAATTGCAAACATTATAAAAATGAATGAGTAGAACTATTTTTCTTAAAAACAAAATTTTTAAAAATCATAGATATTAACAGTTCACCATTTTTGATTTTGAAATGGCAGATTTTTCAAAATCATAGATTGCAATTATCTACCCTCGAGTTTAAGAACTCTTCAACTAATTAAAAAAATTTTCATTTTTCCTAGCAATAATTTTTTATACTTGATCATTTTCCATATTTTTTGGAATTTTTACTAAATTTGACATGACGTAAGTACGTAATCATGTTTTTACCTAAAACGCTTTTACTTCAAATCCTATTATACTTCACAAATGTGAAAATATTTAAAAACGAGTTTTTTCATTTAAATCTTTATAAAACCATTACTTTGTAAAAGATTGTCGTGAAACCTGACAGTATGACGCAAAAGACTGTTCTTTAATATACTTAACAAATAGATACTCCTTATAATCACATATATTTGTTAACCTCAGAGGATGGTAAGAGCAATGAACACACACTGCATAGATTACACCTTTCCAAAACAGAAGATAATGCCTAGCATTATAGTCTCCAGGTATTATAAAACAACAGTGTTAAAAATAATAAATTTTCTCACCTGAACAAGAGATTTAATCGACGGCTGGAAGACCAAATTATGATTTAGTAAAAATGAGCGAAGTAATGGATGTGGGTAGGTCGCGAGACGAGATATCAATCCCGTCAACAGGAAATTAACATGGAGGGAATTTTGAATCATGCTTTCTAACTTGGTTAATAAAGCTGACAAAAATGGACCTGAAAAAAAAAAAAAAATCCAATTCAATAAATCATTAAAATTCAGCTATCATTACATTAAATCATTAAAATTCTGCTATCATTACATTAAATCATTAAAATTCTGCTATCATTACATTAAATCATTAAAATTCTGCTATCATTACATTAAATCATTAAAATTCTGCTATCATTACATTAAATCATTAAAATTCTGCTATCATTACATTAAATCATTAAAATTCTGCTATCATTACATTAAATCATTAAAATTCTGCTATCATTACATTAAATCATTAAAATTCTGCTATCATTACATTAAATCATTAAAATTCTGCTATAATTACATTAAATCATTAAAATTCTGCTATCATTACATTAAATCATTAAAATTCTGCTATCATTACATTAAATCATTAAAATTCTGCTATCATTACATTAAATCATTAAAATTCTGCTATCATTACATTAAATCATTAAAATTCCGCTATCATTACATTAAATCATTAAAATTCCGCTATCATTACATTAAATCATTAAAATTCCGCTATCATTACATTAAATCATTAAAATTCTGCTACCATTACATTAAATCATTAAAATTCTGCTACCATTACATTAAATCATTAAAATTCTGCTACGATTACATTAAATCATTAAAATTCTGCTATCATTACATTAAATCATTAAAATTCTGCTACCATTACATTAAATCATTAAAATTCTGCTACCATTACATTAAATCATTAAAATTCTGCTACCATTACATTAAATCATTAAAATTCTGCTACCATTACATTAAATCATTAAAATTCTGCTACCATTACATTAAATCATTAAAATTCTGCTACCATTACATTAAATCATTAAAATTCTGCTACCATTACATTAAATCATTAAAATTCTGCTACCATTACATTAAATCCATTAAAATTCTGCTATCATTACATTAAATCATTAAAATTCTGCTACCATTACATTAAATCATTAAAATTCTGCTACCATTACATTAAATCCATTAAAATTCTGCAACCATTACATTAATCCATTAAACTTCTGCTACCATTCAATAATCCATTAAACTTCTGCTACCATTCAATAATCCATTAAACTTCTGTTACCATTCAACAATCCATTAAACTTCTGCTACCATTCAATAATCCATTAAACTTCTGCTACCATTCAATAATCCATTAAACTTCTGCTACCATTCAGTAATCCATTAAACTTCTGCTACCATTCAATAATCCATTAAACTTCTGCTATCATTCAATAATCCATTAAACTTCTGCTACCATTCAATAATCCATTAAACTTCTGCTACCATTCAATAATCCATTAAACTTCTGCTACCATTCAATAATCCATTAAACTTCTGCTACCATTCAATTAAGCATTAAACTTCTGCTACCATTCAATTAAGCATTAAACTTCTACCATTTAATTAAGCATTAAACTTCTACCATTTAATCAAGCATTAAACTTCTGCTACCATTTAATCAAGCATTAAACTTCTGCTACCATTTAATCAATCATTAATAAATTTAATCAATTATTAGACTTCTGCTACCATTTAATCAATCATTAATAAATTTAATCAATTATTAGACTTCTGCTACCATTTAATCAATCATTAGACTTCTGCTACCATTGAATCAATCATTAGACTTCTGCTACCATTGAATCAATCATTAAACCTTTGCTAATATTTAATCAATCATCAAACCTCTGCTAACATTCAATAAATAATTAAACTTCTACCATTCAATAGATCATGAAACTTCTGCTACCATTCAATAAATTATAAAAATTCTGCTACCATTCAATAAATTATAAAAATTCTGGTACCATTCAATAAATTATAAAAATTCTGGTACCATTCAATAAATTATAAAAATTCTGGTACCATTCAATAAATTATAAAAATTCTGCTACCATTCAATAAATTATAAAAATTCTGCTACCATTCAATAAATTATAAAAATTCTGCTACCATTCAATAAATTATAAAAATTCTGCTACCATTCAATAAATTATAAAAATTCTGGTACCATTCAATAAATTATAAAAATTCTGCTACCATTCAATAAATTATAAAAATTCTGGTACCATTCAATAAATTATAAAAATTCTGGTACCATTCAATAAATTATAAAAATTCTGGTACCATTCAATAAATTATAAAAATTCTGGTACCATTCAATAAATTATAAAAATTCTGGTACCATTCAGTAAATTATAAAACTTCATCTGCTACAAACTTGCAGTTCTTGGAAAGAAGTCACTGGAATAGAGAGGTGTATTATAATAAGGTATTTAAACTGAGAATTGTTGAAGACCACTAGACCAACAAGTCAAACAATCAGAAACAAAGGGAGCAGTGATTAAGTTATACAATGTAGAAAATAAATCACAGATAATTAGGACAATTAATTTTATACTATCAGACCATTTACGGAATACTGTTATCATAGTTGGACTGGTGAATCTGTTCCATTGGAATATTCTTGATAAGACACAAAAATGTAATTGTAATTTGATTGCCCCCTCCTTTCTCCTTCATTGCAGCCTTTATCTCACAGACAAAATATTGCTAGTCTCAGTCTTTTTTATAAATACTATTATTGCAGGTGTTCTTCAGAATTGTCTTATCCTGCTTCCTTTGTTCCAGCTCGTTTGATTCCTGTCTATTAGTCTCTATTAATTTGGTGGTTTGATCTCATTGCAATAAAACTTCCTATGCCAATAGCTTTTTTTCAAGAACTGCAGACTTGTGAGACTCTTATTGCTAACTGTTTTCCTCCTACGTATAACTTTGTTTTTTTCAAGACTAAGGCTAATAGGCATTTCCTGTCTTTGAAATAATATCGCCTTTGTAAGCTCCTTACATCAAGTAGCTTTATGCCTTGCTTAGGGCGATTACCATAAAAAACAAAATTAAACAGGTTTTTTTTCCAAACATAACTTAATCCTTGAACTAATGTATAGTTAAGCATGCTTTTTTGTGTTATTAAAGTATGTGAGAAAAAAAGAGAAACAAATGTTGATCAAGTCACATTTAGTATAAATACAGATTTAATTTATAAATCTCACTATATCTATCTGTATCTCAATTTTTTCACAGTGCACCGCCAAGATAAAAGGTCACAAAGCAGTGCAAGGTAGGTCAAATTATCACATTTTCTTTTGTGAACTGTTTTTTATAAGTTTTTAGCCAGTATAAATATCTGCTGAGGGGTTCAAAATTTTTAAAAAATTGGAACTTGGCAGGTGTAAGTCAACTTAAAGTATCTTTGTACACATGCACAAATATACATTTATAGATTAAAGTTGGTTCACTTTTGATTATTTCTTGTCTGCCTAACGATAACTCATATGGTAACAGGCTGGACTGCTAAATGTCTTGGTTTCAATTCTAGTTGATGGCACCAAAATCATTTTTAAAAATTTTTTTGAAATCACTACTATATATTAGGTACAATATAATAGTCAACAGAGAATTGGCTCTGTAATAATAAATGCGAAATCTGCATAAATTAAAATGTCATATTTAAGTGTACCTTATGATTGGGCAACACCTGGCACCCTATTAGCAAATAATAAATATTAATATGGCATAAATATATCAAAGTACAGGTATTTAACTAGTTTAATAGTTCTCAACCTTTTTTTACAGCCGACTCCCTCCTCATTTCAACTTTATCATAGTTTTCCCCTTTCTTCCTTCATGTGCCTAGCATCAAACAAAATTTCCATGAACAGGAGTTCTTTCCAAGAACTTCCCATTTATTGAACACGTTAGTACAGGACTTTTTATGTGCAGACTACAATTTGGTCATGCTCAGATCCAATGTGAGTAAATATTTGTCATAAACCGTCCAACTTTTATTCATTTACCATTATCATTCCTCTTATACAAGAGGATTCCAAACAGTAATATCTCCTACTTTGTATTCTGCCGGAATGGATCAAATGGATGGATAAATTGCATTGTTATGATGACTGAACTCATGCATTCATGGACTAAAAGTTTCATCTCTCCGTTACAGATATTGACAGTGTGAGACTCTAAGAAAGCAACTCCTGTCATAGATGTGCTTCAGAAGCAGAGAGGAGACATTAAATTCCTGACAAAAATTCATTGAGAATGGTGGTGACTATGTAGAAAAATAAATCCTGGAGCACAAAAAGTCGCTTGTTTTAATATCACATCATAAAAATGATAGACTTTACTTTTGGAACGACCCTTGTATGACAAAGCGTGAACCGGACGCCCATGCACAGCCATCGTTCATCGCTGACAAAAGTGCATTGAGAATGACGGTTACTATGTAGAAAAATAAGGTATGGAGCACAAAAGGTTACTCGTTTTAATGGTATCACTCCATCTTCATAGCTCTTCAACTTTTTCAGTTACAAACAAAAAAATAGGAGGCTTTACTTTTGGAATCTCGTTTGCTATATCCATCATTTGTAAATAATTAAACTAACAGAGTATTTATTATAAAAAAAATCATTTTAAAAAAATCATAAAAAACAAGAATTCTTAAGAAAATAAAGACAGCTTTGTGTATGAATGAATACATGTATGCAGTGAACAGCTAGGATTATCCTTCCATTCTATTTTTATAACAGGAAATACGAAAATGGGGAGATAACTCAGTAGGGTTTTTTCATTTTAAACAATTTCTTTACCCATTTCTACTTTAGATTTTATACTTATACAGGCAAAAATGGATAACTATATTTTTAATTATAGACTTATACTCATGAGCAATGAATACCTGGAAACAGCTAGCACAGAAAATTATCTAGTTTTTGTCAAGAATCCCTCCTATATAAAAAAATAAAAATAAAAAAATCTCTCTGATGTACATACCTGTGACCAAAAGAAAATATCATATTTCAAAAGATTACATACATTGATCAAATAGTTTGATTTTTATAAAAGAAAGACCATTAAGTTATTAATTGGAATTCATAGACATTACAACATAAATCTCACATTTTAATTATTGAGTTATCTCCCTTCTGTATTTTTTTTCTTTAGTTTTTTTCTTATTGTTTTCAAAATAGTGGACACGACAGCCACTCTTCGGTTATCATGAAATTTGATTTTCGTTATAAAAATAAAACTACTTGATTAATGTACGTAATTTTTGGAAGATGATATTTTTGTTTTGCCATGGCTACATACAGTATACAGATTTTTCTTTCTTTTTTTTTTTGATATAGGGAGAATTCTGGACAAGAACCAATGGATGTTATAAATTGAAAATGATGAGAAAGATGATCTCGCTTGGGATCACAACTTTGAAGTTGGAAATCATTTGTTCTAGTTAGATTACAAAAGCAAAATGACTTACCAATATTTGGTGATCCAGACATGTATTTAGAGGCACTTATTCCATTTGGAAAAGGAGTTGTCACCATTTCCGTAGAACTGTTCTTCTTCCCAAAGTCGAACGCATGTAAGGAAGAGTTGTTCATATTAATCATTGTCTGCAGTGGGTTTTGCTGCTCTGAAGACGTCTGGCCAGATTTTTGAGGTAAAGCAGTTGATGTCATGCATGAGTTTACCTCAAACGGAAGTCCATTCAACCGAGACAGGGAAACATCACTAAAATCCTGGGAGAGAGTTGTTGATGAAGAACTAACCTGTTGACTATCCTCATCCTTTGATATTAACTTCTTCTCAATTTCTTCCGAATTAGGATTAGAAGCGGCATCCTCATCTACTAGTGAAGCAGGTACTGGATTATCATTACCAACATCTGTAGATAGCTCTGAACAGGTCCCTGCAATCGGGTCTTTGCTACCTGTACTGTGTGTTCCATGTGAAAAACGAAAATTTGCTGACCCTGAAAAGAGGTTATCGATGAACAAAAAAATCTCTTCACTTTTTTCATTCTCCACAATGCCGCGGATATCGACTCGGTCAAGGAACTTAAGGAAGGAGTCCATATCGTCATGAGCTAAAAGAAAGCTGTAAAGCTGGTTTAGTGCTGTATAATTGTTCAGCTCTTTCAGAGGGTAACCACTGTCGGAATTTTCTGGAGATGATGACGGCATTGGATCAATTGCTTTCCGATTAGATTTATGGTCAAGTGGTGGAGAGGAGGGGACCGGATTGAGTGGATGGTCAATAATTCCAGCATCATTAACTTCATTATCGGGAACAAGTCTAACAGAACCACACAAAGAATTTCCATGTGACAGTATTTTTAAACTGACATCTTTTGTTCTCTCTGATTGATCAAACTTTCCGTCGGGACAACTCATTTTGTCCACAGTAGTTCCATTAGGGTTTTCTGGAATACCCTTTCTGGTGGTTAGGAAATTTGTAGAGTTTAAACTTGCTGGAGAAGGTTTCTCGCCATCATAAGGAGCTGACCAATTCCGACATCCATTGCAACATTTATTTAAGTTATTGTGAGCATCAGTTAGATAATCTAAGTAAGCGCTTTGAAGATCTTCAATGTTTCCGCTGAATGTTCCTGAACTACCAGAACTGCTGGATTCGTTCACACTCATGCTCCTAGATTTTCACAAAAGAAACAGCAAAAGACAAAAAGAAAAAAAGATTTAATCCAATGTTGATATAAAAATACAAAAATGGTTTATATGAAGAGGGAAAATTTCCGGAAATATTATGCAATATAGAGCTTCCATCTGACCATATTGGCGCAAGTAAAAACAAAACAAAAAATACATATACATTGTATTCATAAAAAGACAAATCTTTATAGCTTATTCCACTGTCATATATCTTAATTTGTTTCAGTTTGTGTCGATCCGTTACACCTTTGTATTACCTTCTATAAATTTCCTTTATATACACACTAAGCAATGCTTTAAGCAAACTATCTTAAAAATGGTTTACTTTTGTTTTTATTAAATTATATACATACTATGTAATGGCAGTCAGTAGGGGAATTACCCCTCCAAGACTCAGCTGTAAAAATAAAAGTTAATAAATGAAAGACTTAAAAAAAAAAAAAAAAAAAAAAAAAAAAAAATCAAATTTAATCAAAATAACAAATTAGAATATATATTATTAGCAGAGCTATCAGGCGTTGTCTGGGGATGCTGGAAAAGAATATAAAATAGTTTAAATAAGTGTATATGAAATATTTGCTTAATCTATTTCTCTCTATTGTATAAGCATAAAACACTAGTATCTGTAGGTATAAAAAATCGTTAATATTTATTTAAAAATATATATAATTATAGTTATAAAGCCACTTTAATGAAATTAAAGTTGAACTCTCTTTAGGGAATTGAGAAAAAGCAATCAACTTTAGATGTGACATTCCAACTTTCAGTTGTTGAATACTCTCTGACTATGTATGCCCGCATGTCTTAGCATTTCTACGTACTTAATTTCCTTCAATCCTTGTCTTAATTGATGGTGGTTTTGAGATGGAATGCTATCCTACAAAGTCATGGGTGACTTTGTAACTGGGTTTCAGTCTCATGACCAGTAGTAATTAATTTTGTGTATTCAAAACTTACTTGCATGAATATGGCCTCTGTTGATGGTCAGCAAATAAATATTAAAAGAGTTGGATTTTTTTAAATATATATATATATATATATATATATATATATATATATATAACTTGCACAGATTTATACTGCATTCGACGATACAAGGTTCGTAAGTATATCTTATGTGATTTCTAACGTCCTATCAAGTGCACTCACATGTATATGCACACACACACAAATCCAACCATCCTTATATAATAATAAATTAGATCTTTTTAGCATGATAAAAACAGGCAAAAGTTATAGCCTGTTGACTATACCATAATACTTACTTCACTGCACCTTATCAAAGATTCATACAAAATTTCAGTCAGATCAGTTCGGTAATTTCTGAGAAAACTTCTAAAGTAAATGTGGTATTGTTCAATTTTTTTTTTGGGGGGGGGGGAGGGGTAGACTTAATCTTCACAAAAAAACACATATGTCCTTCTGTAGACTTTATATAACTTGCACAGATCCATGATGCATTCGATGATACAAGGGTCGTTTCAGGTGTGATTTCTGATATTTTACCAGGTGCATATGCATGCACATTTTATCAGGTGCACCCACACACATGCACACAAAAGCTTTCCTTTATATAACAGGCTCTTGTTTTGCTGGCTCACTGTAGCTTCACAAAGTTCATTACTTGAAATATCTGAAACATTAATTTAAAATAATAAGCATCTCTATTATTTAATTGGAATTCATTATCGAGATGATAATTATCTTTTAATTTTATTTTTTGCAGACTATTATCCTCATCTTTTCGTAGTTGTTTCACGACGTTTCGGCCAACTATTCCTCTGGCCTTCGTCAGGTGGTAACCGGAACGAGATAGGAACTCCGAATCTCCTAACTGCATTCTCAGCAATTACTGCCATCCATAGTTGTTGTCATCCGACCACGTTTCCAATTGTTTTGAATTCCAATTAAATAATATATATACCATTCAGTACAGACCTGACCATGGAACATCAGATAATAAATAAGCAGGAATTTATTCAACCTTGATCGCCCTTTGGGTCTCGTGGCGCAGTTGATAGAGATGTTGAATCTCTCCGGTTCCAGTTGATGATTGTCTGAAGATAGCGGTTTCAATCCTACCCAAAGCCAGCCAGAGGCTTACTTGGCCAAAAATGTGGTGAGACGACAACAAATATGGACGGCAGTAATTGCAGTTAGGATATTCGGAGTTCCTATCCCGTCGCGGTTACAACCTGACAAAGGCCAGCGGAATAGTTGGCCGAAACATCATGAAACAACAACTAAGAAAAGATGAGGATAATAGTCCGCAATAAAATAAAATTAATAAACATATCATTCATAACTTTGCTGTAAAGACGACACAAAATCTTTCTTATTTAATCCATATAGATAGCAAAATGTTAATACTAATCTAATTTCAATACAAATTTACTTTTAATACCTGTCTAGCTGAAAACACTATCAATAATTCCCCCTCTCTTTATCTATGCCTAAACCTAAACGTAGATTCCATGAACAAAGCTTCTTTCTTAGAACTGCACGCCTATGGAATTGTCTTCCATTTTCCTGCTTTCCAGCTGACTATAATATGGTTGTCTTCAAGTTTAACGTAAACAAGTTTTTAGTGAGCCGTTCCATATAAGTTAACAAATTTATCGATTTTCCATTACTAACGAGTACTATATTGTCAAATTGTCTACTGTACTCTCTAACCCTTATCATCGAGTGGCCTCTTGGCCTTGATAAGTGGTGATGCCTATGTAAAAAAAAAAATGAAATAAAAATAAATGTGTAAAGAAAAAAAAAGAAAGAAACCAATTTTCATTTTCACTTTCAATTTAGAAATAGATCACAACTTGTAAATCGAATCAGTTCCTCTAAAGAAAGAATTATTTGAACAGAAATGTTAAATATTTATCCAGGAAATAAAACAAATAGATACAGTATGAAATAAGATGGAGGTGGGGGGGGAGTAAACAATTTTAAAATGAGAGAGGAGGAGAGTGATAAACATTTGATGAGAATTGTATATTATGGCTGGTTAAAGCAATTAAAATAAGAATTTTTTTTTTTTCAACCATAACTTAATCCCAAAACTGAGGACTATTTTAACCATCTACTTTGCGTGAATAAAATATATATATAAAAAAAAGTCCTAGGGGGAAAAAAATGTTGATAAACTCGGCTTTAGTATAATAGCTTTTGCTACTTGAAATATTTGAAACATTTAAAATAAATATTTCAGTTGTAACTTATCTATATGAATAAGAAAAATTTTGTGACGTGTTTACGTCACAAAATTTTTCTTATTCATATAGATAAGTTTTCTATTAATTATACTAATCTATCTTCCAAATATGATCTTTAAAAAACGAAATGAAAAAAATCAGTTTATCTTTTCACTTATGGGCTCGTAGCATAAAGGATAAAGTACTAGGTAAAATTCAGTTCGAAGTGACACTCTGTTGGAGGTTGAAGGGTCAATGCTCAGTGCAAGTGATATGAAAAATATAACTGCAGTTTATCTGTGCAGATTCTTGAGTTTGACAGAACGATTTCCGAGTTCGACAACATACACCTGAAGAAGGTCAGCGGTTACATTGACCGAAACTTTATGAGAATAACACTCATGATGAGAACAGTAGTCCGATTAATCTGAACAATACTCATAACATCAATCCTCATCTCAAGGATTCAAAATCATAAAATCTTGATTTTCAAATCTAATATGCAAATTATTTAACCTTGTAACTAATATTGAAATATAATTTATAAAACTCACCAAGCCTGTCTGTCTCCAGATTTTAAAACTTTATCTCTTTCGAAACTAAAAGTCGCAGAGTAGTGCTAGAAGCCTCAAATGATTGGATTTTTTATGGATTTTTTTTTTATGGGTCTTCAGTCAGTTAAAATAGATTTTCACGGGTTAAAAATGGGGTCAAAATTGAAAAAAATCGTTATACATTTTGTACATTCACCTTAGTTTATTTTTAATCGGTTCATATGCATGTCAGGTTAGTACAGTGGTAACGTCATCAGCTTTGAATGCTACAGTTTTGCTTTCAGTTTCGATTCTAGCTGATGGCACCTAAATATTTTTTTTACTTTTGAAATCACGACTATTATAATATATACGAAATCTGTACAAATTATAAAATGCATTTTACGAATAGGCAAAGTCGGACCTCCCCCCCCCCCCGCTAGTATATGAAAAATGGTAAATCTATTGAGTAAAGTTGAATAACCTCAAAACAGGATGTTTTGACTTAACTATTCATATAAGAAATGGATCCAACTCATTTATTCATTCAGATTATACTAGTGGTTTTATTATTAAATACAGTTTTCTGTTCTGCCTAGTATGGTTTCCACCGAAGCTATACAATAAAATTAAAAGTTACTAAATAAATCAATTAAATAAGAAAAATAATATTGACATTATTTAAGGAGAATAGAAAATGGACGTTGGGTTGACTTTCGTAGGTCTCGTAACTCTTGCTTTCCTTATTTTGCATCCTTTAATCCTCACATTCCATGAACAAAGTTTCTGTTGTTTAGATGTTGAATGTGGAACATTTATATCATTTCGATTCTTTGGATAAATGTTCTCATCTTAAGTGTTATTTTCACAATATTTTGGTCGATGTAACCTCTGACCTCTTTCAGGTGTATCTTGTTGAACTCAGGAATCTTTCTGTTGATTCTCGAAAATCTGCACAGGATTTTGATTGGAATCCTTTATTTAATATATAGAGGTAGCACGTCCTTGTTCCATCAGCCACGACTGTTTTTCCATGAGCGATGTTTCTGATAAAAAGAAAAGAATTGCTGTTTTCTGGATCAGAAGCTATCCATATAACCTTGTTTGCTAGTTTTTGATCTTGCAGTAGAATTTTTTGTAGTTCCTCACATCAAGTGGATTCCTGCCTTGTCTGGAGCAATCGGAAAAAACAAATACTATTTAATAGTTTTTTTTTGTAATTACTGTATCACTTTCATGTTATGGTACCAAATAGTATATGAAACATGGTTCCTTATTTCTTCTAACTACATTATAGATAATCACATATGAATATTTATAATGTAGTGCAAAAAATTCCTGACTAGCCCTGTTGGTATTTCCCAGTGCCTCAGACAACAAGCAATAAACTTGTTCTACCCCAAAGCCGAGAAACAAGGCTAAAAAGGATGAACTTCCTAGGGTTATCCAGAATGGATGCCTCAGCCTAACAGCTAAAAGGTTACCGAAATAGCCCAGTTTCTGTCAGATTGATTTTTAAGATTGAGACGTCGACTAGCATACAACACCCATTGCAACTGAAAGCCAAATGGATGATGTGAACCAGTACAACTTGTGCGAATATAATATCTAATGTATTTGAACAAGCGATAAAAACTAATGCCAAAAGAATTTTTAAAAATGAAGGAACATCTAAATGCAACTTATTTGAAAGTTTATGTCACACTGAACATGATAACTTGGCACACTATGCAAAGATGTTCTTAAATTTAAAACAAAAATAATTCAAGAATAATAAATTCATTTTTAAGTAAAAAAAAAAAAAAAAAAGGAAAAAAAAAACATAGATGCAAAAACAAATAAACGAAAGTAAATTCAGGAAAAAACATCACCATGACCAACACAAGTTGGGAGGACACATCAGCTAGAAAGTGGTCAAAAAATAAATCATAAGACAAGGAAAATTATTCGAATAAAAAGAATGCAAATAATTCATTTTATTTAAAAAAAAAACAAACAAAAAAAAACATCTAATTTGAAATATTGTGAAAAATAATAACTAATTGAGACAAATATTGAATACAATGAAAACAAAATATAATGTTTGAATAAAATATTTAAGTACATGAGGCTGAAATTAAAAATGAAGTTTTAAAGAAATGGAAATTAATCAGATTACGAAATACATTTTTCTTAAATAATAAAAAAAAAGGCAAAAAAAAAAAAAAGCATGTCATAACTGAAAAATTTAGCTATTAAAAAAATTTTTTTTTTTTTTTACTTATGCACAATGGCTAATTATTTTATATACAAAGTTTGGCCATTTATTTCATATTTTCAAGAAACACATAATAAATTGGATTATTTTATGATCAAAGATGATAATGGTGTAATAAATAAAAATGTACAAAAATACAAAATGCAGATGAATTACTGCCCTATATTTTTTTTTTTTGTATTTTTCCAATTCAATAATAACTTTTCAAGCAGATACATTTTATGTATGTTTGTATAAAAGTAATTAAGTTTAAGTAACATTAAATTTAGGAGAATCCTAAAAAAATGACACTCCGTACTATTTCAAAACAACTTGTTATTACATAAAACCATTGTTTCTGAATTTTTTTTTTTTTTACATGATTGATAGTGTATATTATTTGCATTATTTGAATTACTATTTTCATCTTCAACGTTATTTTTCACAATGTTTTGGTCGATGTAACCTCTGACCTTCACGTGTATCTTGTTGAACTCTGGAATTTTTCTGTCAAATTTGAAAACTGCATGGGATTTTGTATGCAAACCTTTATTTAACACACATGTATCATGCTCCCATTCTGTCAGAAGTCCTAAGTAATTCACAAATGTATTTTAGGTTGTCTGAACTGATGATTGAACATTCAACCTCCAGAAAAGTATTACCTACAACTAAATTTTTGTACTTTATCTACAAGGACCCATGGTGTACTGGAGAAAATACCTGATAAAATACAGTTGCAAGTTACACTCTTCTGGAGGTTGAATGTTCGATTCTCAGTGCAGGTGACACTCAAAATATAATTGTGAATTACAGGGTGGAACGATAAAATTGTTGCCCTAAAAAAGACGACACGATTCCATTTCTGTTTGATGAAAACCGGTTTTCTTTTTTGTCGCAGACCATCTACTAGTTGGCCAGTTGTGTACAAATCCCAAGAGTGATAAGAGCCTTCTATCATGTGTGAAAGTGACACAATGTTCAATGAGCAAGATGCGCCACTGTACAACTCATGCTCTCTACTAATCCAAGCTATGACAACATAGCCAGCACCCTCGAAATGCATCGCTGAATTGCCATGAATAACAGGGACGTGCCCAGAGTGATGAAAACAGTTTCTAGCTATGGTTATAGTCTTTGGTATGGTTTCAAGTGAGGGTCACATCATGCCAATTCACAAAGTCGACTTAAAAGTCAACACGAAAGTGTACCTGGATGTGCTATAGAGTGTGGTCATCCCCTGATGCAATCAGGTGGCCGCTGGCAGACCCTGGGTGTGGTAGCAAGACTCGGCGCCGACCTACAAATCCAAAGAGACCCAGATTTGGCTTCAGAAGGTATCATTCTCTCACTGGTCACCCTTCTCCCCCGACCTGAACCCACTGGACTACTTCGTTTGGCCATACTTCGAAAACATCACCAACATGACCTCCCACAACACCAAAGCCAGCTTGATCGCCACCATCCACCGAGTATTCACAGAGCTCCCGCTGGCATTTGTGGAAAAGGCATGCTCCCAATTCCGGACCTGTATCGAGGCAGTGATTGAGGCTGAAGATGGCTACATTGAATAGATGTCAGCTCTACTACATAATCAAGTTACCTGAATTGATTTTTTTTTTTTCAATAAAAGTCTTAAAATAAAGCTGTAGTGTTGTTTTTGTTTAGGGAAACAACTTTATTGTTCTACCCTGCACTTAGGACTTTTACTCAATCATGGCTGATGGAATGATCGCAGGTTATCCCCGAGGATTAGATAAAGAGTTTCGTTCAAGATTCTGTGCAGATTCCAGAGTTTGACAAAAAAAAATTCCCGAGTTCAACAGAAAGATTATGCAGTTTGACAAGAGACAACTGAAGGTCGGAGGTTACACAGCCAAAATGTTGTGAAATTAACACTTAGATAGGAATCATCACCTTTGTTCTGTCTTGAGAGACGATGGATACCCTGTACAAGAGTAGGTGCATGTGTAAAGTTGAAGTAAGGGTTGCACAATCCCCAACCCGACCTTTTTTGAATCGACACTGCTTCAGTCAAATGGCAAGGAGAAGTCCAGGACAGGACAACTGGAAATAATATGGAGATAAGTGGAGAGCACATACAGCACCTGGTATTCCTAAATAGTCACCCATTTTAGTACTGGCCAGGTTCAACATTGCTTAACTTTGGTGATCTAGTGGGAATTGGTGTGTCAGCATTGATTATGCTGTTTTAAAAAAGGAATAGTGGTCAGAACAATCCAAATGATATAAATAAAACCATTATCTATACTCCTATAAATGTGGGTTTTTTTTGTGTATTGATATTCATATTATTGTATTCATCTGCAAAAGATCTAACTAATTTGCATATTCTTTTAAGCATTCATTTTAATTAATTCTCAATTAGTTTTTTCGGGTTTTCTTATGGGATGATCATCTTTAGTTAACTATTACGTGTAATTATATTCATGCAGATATTCTACATGATTTATAGTTGTGTAATATTTGCGTAAAAAAATTATATTAAACACAAACCTTTTCTATATAAATATTTATGCATGCGTATATATATTTGTTTAAAAAATTTTGCCTACCAAACTCCTGTCAGTTTTTGGTTTACAGACATGAAACTTAATATATAGGGTAATCGAACCCATGCAAAACTTTATATTTGGGTTTTAGCCAGGGAAGATCAGCGCAAAAGTGAAAATTAAAAAAATGGAATTTGCCAGATGACGGTCGAACGATAGCATTACCAATATGCATGCGTAACGTAATAGCTATTGGTTCATGTTTTAATTTTTTTGCATTGCAGCAAACATGTCTTCATAGCTCAAGCGTTAACATCAAAAGAAAAGGTAAATCGTAAGCTAAACGTTTTGGTTTCGATTCTCGGTAGTGGCGCACTTGTCATCTTTTTTAAAACTTTTTAAATCATTGGATCCAATATAATATAATAAATATGAAAACTGCATTAATCAGAATATCATATTTAAGCATATTTTATGATTGGGTAATGCTGGACGGCCTGCTAGTATTTAATAAAATAAATAAAAAAAAATAAGTTGTAGCAAGTTGAATCATACACATTAAATCTTGAAAACAACATCTTGTCATGTTGGATTTTTAATATTGCTAATATAAACAAAACATTAGAAATAACTTTGTAAAATGTTATAACTCTCACAGATTATAAAAATGCAAATAGCAACATATTTAAATAGGAGTCTGATCACAACTTTGAAAACATTTTTTAAGATTATTTGAAAAATTTTAGCACACCAAATGACGTTATATAATATTTTTATTAAATAGATAAAATCATTTTTTTAAATTTATGTTTCTTTCTGAGACTTTTTGTAGTATACACTTTTTTTTCAAAGACTTTTTTTTTTTCTCTACATTTTTTTTCTCTTCATTCTGTTTATGATATTAATCAAGAGGAGTAAGTCCTTGATGGAAAGGGCAAAGTACAAGTCCGATCTTATTTATGGAAAGTCTGAATCCGATGTGTCTGCATGATTGGCTCGAAGTTTGAATAGTAGTTTGTTCACCTCTTTAAAAACATTATTTTGTAAGGTTTTTTAAGAAATTTTAGAAAATATTTTTATTTTAGAAAATAATGTAATATAAATGAATAAAATCATTTTTCTTTGATGCTCCCAAATTTTCAAATTAAACTTACAAAATAATATTTTTAAAAATGTGACCAAACTCCTTCGATTCAAACTTCAAACCAATCATGTAGATGCATCGGGTTCAGACTTTACAACAACTGTCAATAAGATTAGACATATATTTTGTTCTCTCCACAAGAGGTTGACCCCTCATATTTAATACCAGCAAACTGAATAGAAAAAAGTCTTTTGAAAAAGGTGTATACCACCAAAAGTATCAGAAAAAAAAAATTTTAAAACAAAAGAATTTTATTCATTTAATAAAAAAAAATTGGTTATAGTCAGCTAATATACTTCTTAACTTCTGGCATGGTTGCTACTGGAAACAGTGACAAGGCAAATCAATTCCATTGCTTTTTTTCTCTCACACCTACATTTCACTGTGCATGTACTTTTTTTAATAACATTTTTCTGATCATTCTTTTTCTTTTTATTTAATAATCATTGAAAAGTTTTTTGGTCTTATTTTAATTAAGAATTATTGAAAACACTTTTTTCACTCTTTTTTAAAAATAATTGCTGAAAATACTTTTTAAAATCTTTTAAAATTATTTTGGAAATATTATGTATTGGATACGTTTTTTTTTGAAATTTTGTTATTTTGATAATTTCATTTGTTATTTTGATTTCGATAATTTCATTTGTTATTTTGATTTCGATAATTTCATTTGTTATTTTGATTTCGATAATTTCATTTGTTATTTTGATTTCGATAATTTCATTTGTTATTTTGATTTCGATAATTTCATTTGTTATTTTGATTTCGATAATTTCATTTGTTATTTTGATTTCAATAATTTCATTTGTTATTTTGATTTCAATAATTTCATTTGTTATTTTGATTTCAATAATTTCATTTGTTATTTTGATTTCAATAATTTCATTTGTTATTTTGATTTCAATAATTTCATTTGTTATTTTGATTTCAATAATTTTATTTGTTTTGATTTCAATAATTTCATTTGTTATTTTGATTTCAATAATTTCATTTGTTATTTTGATTTCAATAATTTCATTTGTTATTTTGATTTCAATAATTTCATTTGTTATTTTGATTTCAATAATTTCATTTGTTATTTTGATTTTGATAATTTTTATACTTTCATAGACATTTATTATATAAATTCAAATAAAAAAAAAATTATTTTTAAAATAAACTTTTATAATTTTATAAACATATTTCTTATAAAATTTCAACTAAAACAAAAACTTATTTTTTAATTTTGTTATTAAAAATGCAAATAAAAACTAATTGTTCTATTTTTATCTGTATAATTCTGTTCATTTTTATTGTACACATTTCAAAAATGTCTTTTTCTATTTTATTTCAATAAATCTTTTCGCAATAGAAATACTGAAGAACAATAAAAGTGCAGGAACTGACTTGCTTTGTCACTGCTGGGAGTTAGGAAGTATGTTAGCTGACTATAACCAAATAAAATCATACACACAATGTTCTCAAAGTTCTTAAATAGAATTTATTTTAATAAGTTTCATTTTGTGGTATTTTATCTACAGAGTTATTTCCCTTTGAATCCTTGCTTGAATGCCTAATAGACGTTATCCTTGAATGTCTAAGGTTTATCTATACAGGAGTTTATCAGGACAATCTAGCATGAGGATACTTTTTCCTACAAGTAAACCTTGACGAAATATTCAAAATCACATAGTATTTGTGGCCTAAATAAGATCTCCTCGGTATGGCTAACCAACAATGGCTTCTTTATGAGGTATAGTACACTTTCTCCAAGTGATGTTATCTTAAGTACAAAGTTGGATACTTCACTAGAATTCTTGTCCTAGAATTCAACAAGATCAAGAGACCATAAAAATTCTAACATATTTAAATGGTTAATTGAGGAGAGAGAAATTAACTCAGTGTTTAAAAGATAAAGATGAAAAATGAAACAATAAGATATATTGAAAATACAACATAAGAGCATTTCTCTCTCTTTTTTTTTTTTTAAATTAACATTAAATAAATATAATGGTTTAATGCAACAAGTTATAATAAAATAGAGCAGAGCAGTATATTTTACGATTCCTCTAAAGTTAATCCTAACCAGCAATTAAACATAATCTCATAAAAAAAAAAAAAAACACTTACCTGCAATTGTATAATGTTGCCATAATATTAGTAATATATTAGTAGACTATACATATTAGTATATTTATTAGTATATGTGCATAGGTATAACTTAAGATAAGATCCTGTGATATATGAAAAAAAAAAAGAAAAGGAAAATTTGATGATATTTACATTATATTTTTTAATTTTTGAGATGAGGATTTGTGGTTTGTACTATTTGGACTACTATTCTCATTTTGGATGTTATTCTCACAATGTTTTGGTCAATGTAACATCTGACTTTGTGTGCACCTTATTGAGCCTGAGAACCTATGTGGAATTTTGAACTGAATCCTTTATTAAATCCACATTCAAATATAGACATGTTGCACAATTAATTAAGTGTTAAGTAATAATCAGTTTTAAGTGACAGTTTCATGGAGGTTGTTAGTTAAATCTTCACTACAAGTGATATTACTAATAAATGTTTTTTTTTATGACTTAAAAGATCTACCCAGTCATGACACAATGAAAACCATGTACCCACATGAATTAAATGAAAGGTTCAATTCGAAATTCTATATAGATTCCAAAGTCCAAAAAGACACAGCTGAAGAAGGTTGGAGATTACATTGTCTGAAATATCACTTAAACTACATAGCCTGAAATACAACTGCTTTTCTTTGGAAGTTCTTTCCTTATTTGAGGCTATTTTTATTTACTTATGAAAATCGCTCCTGACAAAACATGAAGTCACTTAATACAAGGAGTAAAAGAAGAAAAAATTACCACTTCAAGGTCAAGACCTAGTCAACAATGTGCTAGATGGATAGATTTTGGCTCAGAAAACAGCAATTCTTCCCTCTTTGTTAGAAACATCGCTGACGGAATGTGAGGACTAAAGGACAAAATAACAGAAGCAAGAATAAGGAGGCTACCAAAAGTGAGTCCACGGCTCACTTTGTACTCTCTTTTCTAGGTCAGCTACCCTTGATGCCTACCCAATGTGGTGAGGAGGAACAGTGCTTTCAGCAAAACTGATTCTTGAGGTGATTTCCTTCAGTTGTCCTTTTGGGTGCCTTAAAAATATTTTTTCATTAAAAAAAAAAAAGAATGTATAATCATTCACTGGTTCTGTTGTACTCCATCTATTATGAAATCTAACTTCTGTTAAGAATATATACTAAGGCAGAAATTTCAACCGTTTTGCTTAAGATAGGAATACACAACCAAGCTATTCGCTATCTCTACAAATCTACTATCAGTTCATGTATGGAGTACTGTCGTCGTATTTGGTCTTCAGAATTTCTGCCCCATTTGAGGGCTCCTGAGAAGGTGCAGAAATGTATCTGCAATTTGATTGGCCTCACCCTTTCTTCTCTGTAATCTCTCTCCCTCACAAATGTCTTAGTTTGTCTTTTCTTTGAATAATATTGTGACATGCGTTCTTCAGAATTGTCTGATCTATTCCCTGCTTCCTTTTTTCCAGCTTGTTTGACTCGTTGATCCAGTGGTTTCCATTAATTTGCCGTTTTAATACCTCATTGTAATACAGTTTCTTATTCCAGTAGCTTCTTTCAAAGACTGCAAGGTTGTGGAACTCTCTTTCTGCTCACTGTTTTCCTTCTACCTACAACCTTGATCTTTTCTAGACTAAGGTCAATAGGCATCTTCTGTCTTTGAAATAATCAGCTTTCGTTCTTGTTAGCTCTTTATATCAAGTGGCTTCATGCCTTGTCTCTAGCGATTTTCATAAAGAAAAAAAATACCAGTGCCAAGAAGTTGCGTGAATAACATTCACAATGTTAATATTCCGAATAATCCAAATAAAAGTTTTACACTTATCATTAACTTGATTTATTTATATTCGCACCATTTGGACTGCTGTACTCTTCGGCCTTTTTCATGTGATTTTTGTTGTAGTTAGTAAATTCAGTAACTTTATAAGAATTTCAAACTAAATCTTTTATTTAATCAACAGGGATAAAGGAGGCAATGAAAATGAAAATTAATTGTTTTTAATCAATTAATACATACCTCTGATTTAAAAAAAAAAAAATTAGCACTATCCATTAAAAATCAGATTCATTAAAAATCCATTAAAAATTAGAAAATCATCCACTCTTAATGAGATTTTCAGTATTTATTCCTTAATAAAAAGAATATAAAGTATTTATTTTATTAAAAATATTTAAACTTAGGCAGTTTAAATATTTTAACTCCTTCATTCCAACGATGAAATATGTTTTATCATGCTAATAATCGAATTTAACTGAACATCCGTACAAAGAAATAATGCCTTTAAAATATGAAAAAAACAAAATTAGAAAAAACTTTAAGGCAACTGTGTGAAAATCGGAAATTTAAATAAGTAATAAAAAAAAATGTCTTAAGAATTTTAAATAATAGCCACCTTACTTTGTTTTCATTAGTGCTTTCAAAATGTTATCTCTCTGTAAAGGTAGTCTTTTACTATGGCTATAGACATATGTCATTCCAAAAATAAAGGAGGAGAGTTAAAGAAATTTAACTTAAAATTCTATACATTTTGAAAAGAATAAATTCTTTCTTTAGAATTTGTATGTTAAAAAGCCAACATAACACAGATTATTTTTTAAATAGATATTTATTTGTATAAAAATTTAAAATAAAATTAGTTTTGACCATATACTACTCTATCAGACATGGAATCTGTTTGTGTTTCTTTCTTTTTATTTTTTAGTCTAAATTGACACAATGGAAGAAAAAAATCTAAATCATTTCACACAATCCACTTGACAGGAATATTTGAAAAAAAAAAAAAATCATTATGGACATTACTAATAACATGACAAGGAAAAAAGGAAAAACTGTTTCCATGCCTGATAAATGTTGATTTAATATTAAAAAAATAAATAAATGCTTATTTTGAAAAAAAATTCTGCATTGTAATAACTTCTTCACAAATAAATTCTTATTCAAATTTTCATAACATTTACATCAAGGAAAAAGAAAAAATTTCTAAATACTTTATATTAACCATCATATCATAATACAATCCAAATACAATTCCATTATGATCAGATTATTCTGATATTTGCCAGTTTTCTGGAGGTTGAAAGTCCAATCTTCACTACAGGCGATACAAAAAAATTAATTTTTATTTTAAATTATTTAATACTTCTACCCAGTCATGGCTGATGGAACGAGAACAATATTTCCATGTAGATTAAATAAAGGCTTCAGTTTGAAATTCTATATAGATTCCAGAGTTCAACAAGACACGCCTACAGAAAGTTGGAGGTTACGTCATCTGAAACATCATTGGAACTACATACAAGTTTCTTTTTGCAAAAAAAAAAAAAAAAAAAAAAAAAAAAAAACTTAAACTTCTTTTAAAATTTTTAAGTTCTAAAAATGACTTCATATAAAAAAATAAACTATTTAAAAAATAAGAAATTTTTTTTTTAAATGACTTCATATAAAAAGTTATGTAAAAGTTATTTCTTAAGCCAATTTATTTTTAATGCTAAAATTTTCTATTTTTAGAAGAATCAATAATGGATGGCAAAAAAAACAAAACAAAAAAAACTGACCCCCCCCCCCCCTAGGAAAAATTTGTTTTAATTTAGTTGCTTGTCAGGATCTAATCTCAAGAAAAAGTGGATGCAATTTCTACTCTAATCAGGCAAAAGCAGATAATTATTTGCAATGATCAATCAAAAAACATAACACGATTATTTGTTTTACATCGATTGTGAAGCAAACTATGCATGAAAAGATTCTATTCAAGTGAAAATTCCTAAAATGTGTTTGAAGAAAATTTGAAAAGGGATTAGTTTGCAATTTGATGACAACGACTTTTTTTAACTAGAATTTTCTTTTTTTAATTAGAATTATGTGATCTCTGCAAATTTCTTTAAGGAAAATAAAAATGGATTTGTTGATACTATTTTCCTTTAAAAACCAAGAAGAAAATAACCCCCCCCCCACCCAAAAAACAACCTTATTACTGTTTTATATATATATATATATATATATATATATATATATTATAAAATTTCAAACCAAGCACGCACACACACACAATAGAGAAAATGACACTTTTGCTTCATATTAATTTACAAGAATCTATATATTATTAAAAAGTTATGGTGTTTAGGGAGTTTTTTATCATACACAAATAGAAACATGATTGGTTGCCAAAAATATGATTAGGCAGAGTACACATTACTAAGGCAGTAGTTTTTACAATGTCAATACCAGAATTTGAATTTTTTTTAACTAGATGCATGTTTTATAAATTTAAAGAAATTAACATCCCTGCATAAATATATTTTTTCAACTAGGTGACCATCGTTTTTTTTTTAATTTGTTATGTTTTTTTATACCCCTTCAAATAAAAAAGATATAAAAAAAAATATTTGGTCTAAGTTCAAAGTGATTTTGCTTTTATTTAAAAGTACAAATTCTTATGTTTCTTGACAATGAAACCAATACGTAAATATGTACATAGTTATTTATTCTCTGATGCAAACACTAAGTAACGTTTTTTCACAACAAAATTTCACAAATATTTATAATCTAGGTAAAGATGGAAACTAACATGCTCATTGCTTAAGGGTAGGGTATAAACCTGTTGCAAAATTGTCTTTTTTTAAATTTTAAATTTTTTAAAATTAAACTTAGTCACAAAACTTGTGTTAAAATCTTCAATATAGAAAAATAAAAAAGGAAAAAACAAAATTCCATATTCATCTCAACATGTCTTTATTTTAACACTTCCTTGGGATGATTGAAGTTATTTTTTTTTCTAATTCAAATCAATCATCCTTAGAAAGTCTTGAAATAAAGATGAAATGTTGATAAATATATAAATAATTTTGGTTTTTCCCCTTTTCATCATTGAAATATCATTTTCCTAATTTTCATCAGTCTTTCTAGATATATAAATAATCTTGAATGAATATAAAAAAAGATAAAAATAGATATACTTTTAAAAAATATATATTTCTTATAAAATAGTTTAAATGGTAAATAATAAGCTCGATGAAGATGTTTATCGCCTTCAGATTTTCTCCTAAGGGAACATATATGTAAGGGAAATTACCACCCTTCTTCCTAAAGGGAGATAATTCATATCGAATTTAATTAACGTTGAAATTAACAAAAATCAACATAACTCTGATGCAATAAAAATAGCACATAATTTCAACTGGGGCTTCATAGCTTAACACTATGCACACTCAATCATAGTTTCTATGGTTGTAGGTTTGAGTCACACTACTGAGCCATAAATATGGCAAAACATGTGGTCCATGAATAACTATTTTAGAAGTAATCTATATATAATTCCAGTCTAAGAATATTCAAAAGATAAAAACCAATGAATTTTAACGAGGTTTACATAATAGTGCTCAATAATAAATAGAGCCAGGTATATTTTTTATTTATATTCGAATAAACATTATTTTAATATTGCTACACAGTCATGAACCAAAACATCATCGTGTAGTGGCATTAAAATGTTTAAATAAAACATGTATGTGTTGTGTGTACTACATTATATATATATTTTATTAATTACCATTTCCACTATATATATATATATATATATATATATATATACACACACACACACACACGTACACACACACAGGCATTTATATCAGAGGTTTCGTTCATCTACAGCAATATTCAGATGCTTGTGTGAAAAAAAATAAGTCTAGCAATGGAAATTTTCTATATAAATAAATAGAGGGTGAAATTTTCCATTAGAAGTTGGGTTAGAGCTATGTATCAAGGCAGTTGCATCACTGACAGGAAGTCACTAGTGAGATGTGGTGAATAAGCAAATCAGAGCTTTACTTATTTATTGCATAATGAGAGAGTGGTCAGTTTTATGATAACGTTCCATTATAGGGAAGAAATACAATGCATACTTGATACTTGTATACTTGAGACAAACAATAAAACCCCTGATAACTTTGTTATTTTGAGCTTTTATTTTTTAATAACATTTACAACCACTGTTACCAAAAAGGAGAAAACCACAAGAGAGACAAGGATAGAAAACAAACTGCTGCAATGTGTTATCTACGCAACAATATTCGGTAGTTATGCAGAATACAGACTGTGCTGAAATAATGTTATTTAGAAACCCATTCTTAACATAGCTGTGGGCTGGTGGTGCAATGATACACAAAGTTAGAACATTAAAATTATCAGCAACAATATTATTCTGGTTTTTATTTCTGTTGGCAACTAACCTAGTTCTTCACCATTCGGCTTAACCCCGGTTATTCAAACGAATTTCCCGTCAAGGTGACTCTATTATTGTTGTGTTGGTTTCCTTTGAACGAAACATGCACTGATTTAAAAAGCAGGTAAACAAAGAAGTGCTGTTCTTATTTGATAAGTGATAAAGTATGATGAATATGCAAATTTAAATATATTTCTTTTTAAAAATATTTTCTGTGACGTTTTGAAAGTATTATTTATTCAAATTTGAAAATAACTATAAGTAGTTTTCAGTATGAGCTTATTTAATATACTGGTAAATGCAATTTACGATACTTATGCAGAATACGAACCATGCTTATATTATGACATTATTTAGAAACCCATTATTAAGATGAGGTGGGAAGGGTGTAACTATTCTGCATTTTCCCCTAACAATTTAATAAACAAAAGATACCATAAAAATGATTTTAACTTGAAAAATCCTAAAAAATAGCATATCCCATATTCTGCATAAATATCAGAGATTCCAACTGCTTATCTAAACAATCTGTTGGAATCCAAGAATTATCCTCCAAGTTGTCAGCCAAAATTAAAGCAAAAAAAACCTTGGCTAGAAGCCACATGGTTTTTATGACTTCTGTCTTGAGATCATCTCTGACTTTTAAAGTGTCACTCACATTTTTTTGTGCAAGCATCCATTCGTTATGTAACATTAGAAGTTATGTTAGAGCTACATGTACAGAAAGTTACATCAGACAGGAAGTTGTTAGCAAGATGTGCACATAAGCTGGTTAAATCTTCCTCTTTCTTTCTGGACTGTTGGAGTAAGGTGGGGAGGTTAACTATTCAGCACGATCAAATGGATTGTTAACTATTCTGCACTTTCAACTAACAATTTCCAGGGTTAAATTTGACACACTGCTGTCAAAGCTTGCTACTCCAAAATCTGAATCCACTTACTTTCTGAAAAGCAGGCTTTCTTATTCAAACCAGCAGCATTTCATTTGCATATGAAGAAACGAGAAATCTTGTTACCTTATAGCATTGCCAGCATATAAAGAGAAGCAGTAGCTATTTTTCTTTCTTTATTATTTCTGTCTGCCACTGGACACTATAAGCTGCATAAAATCAGGTTTGTACCAATTAAGACATTTAACCTTTATGTGTACAGTATATTTAAGAAGAACAGTGAAAACCCTAGAAACTTTGCTAACTGGTGTTGCTCCTTAGTAATAACGTTTATCATCAAAAAGAAGATGACAAAAAAGAGATGACATTAAATTATAAAATTGTGTTGTCTACACAATGAGATTCCAACTGTTTGCATGTGAACCAATCATCTGGATAATCGACTGCTGCATGTCAATTAATTGGTTTGTTATGCATAGATCACTAAACAGATTAAATGAGTTACATCTTAAGATTATCTGTTCTTGTAACATATGCAATTTAAGTTCCTATTTATTTTGCCTCTCCATGCAGGCAAAGCTAGAAACAAGGTCGGGTTCTAATATGAAAAAAATCCAGCTTTCTAAAAAGTGTTCTCTCTGAATTGAGGCAAAAAAAAAAAAAAAAAAAAAAAAAAAAGAAAATGCCTCAGTTTAAAAAGATTTCTAATTCACTGTCCAAAGACAGAAAAGAGTATCAGAAACTGAAATTTGAAGACTATTTATTAATTGATGTCGAATACCTATTGTTAAAATTTTACAAAAATCAAAAATAGTTGAATTTTCATGAAAAGTTGCCATTCCCTCTTTTGATCCCCTTTGCATAAAATTAAACATAGCCCACATTACAATCCTTTACACTTAACAGTTGTGTCATTCATACTAACCAGTTAATTAATCAAAAAGTGAATCCTGACTATACAAATATATAAACATATAGACATACCTAACTTTATATAATAAAAATGATTGAATATGCCACAGCTGTTAATGGGTTATTGTTTATTAGTACATTGAAAAGACTGGTAGTATTTTTTTCTGCTGTCTTTAGTATCTACCGTCACCACAACATATATTAATAACATTAACTAAATAAAGAGAAGAGAGAAGCAATATATTAATATAAGAGAATGAAAAAATATTTGTTCAATTGTAGCATAGTGACTTTTGGAATATCTCTATCTTTTTTTATTTTTTCATTATTTTTTATATTTTGTGCCCCCACCCCGAAAAAAAAAATTAGAGATAAAATTAATTGCTTCTAAAGTCTCTTCCTTACTCTGAAATAAAGTTATACCTTACTTTTTCACTTACATAAATTTTAACTTTTATTCAAAAATGTTATGAACGACAGCCATCTTTTTAGAGATATTTTAAAAATTATCGGCTAAAGTGTTTTAACCTCTCCATTTTTGGTTTTAAATTCTTAAAACTTATATAAAAAGAATGTTCGAATTTTATTTTTTTTTTTTTGAAAAAGTTTTTCTTTGTCTATAATATTTAAAAAAAAGTAAAAGTATTTTGGGTGTAAGAAAAAAATAATCAAGAAACAAATATGGTCACTAGCGATTAAAAGGTTGAATTAAAGTTACATTTTTTAAGACTTTAAACAGTAAATTAGAAGTTTTATTTCAAGACAAAAACATCCAATTTAAGATTAACAATCAATTTTATATAAAACTTGGGCTAAAACCTAGGTGAAATATGCGAGATATTCCAATGGTCTCTATAATACAACTGAAACAAAGTAACATTTCTGAATTTTTGAGATGAGGATTGGTTATTTGTATTATTTGGATTCACTGGAGTACTGTTCTCATCTTTAGCATGATTTTTACAACATTGATGTAACTTCCAACCTTTTTCAGCCATATTTTGTCGAACTCAGGAATGTTTGTCGAACTTGGGAATGTTTGTTGAACTCGGGAATATTTCAAGTTTGACAGAAACATTCCTAAATTCAACAAGATACACCTGAAAAAGGTCGGAGGTTACATCGACCAAAACATTGTGAAAAATCACACTCAAGATGAGAACAGTAGTCTGATGAATCCAAATAAAATAAAACAAAGTATTAATTGATAAATCAATATAATTATAAATGTCAACTTGAGTTAGACGTTTGAAAAAAAGAGTTTTTCATCTAAAATATATGCTTGTCAGTCAAGCAAGTCAGGCCTCAATCTCCACCACTCAAATCATAAGTTAAAAAATTTGAATTTGCATTCAAATCTAAAAATGTTCAAGAATTTATTAACACATTCCTAAAGATTTGGACAAATCATGAAACTGCAGTAAAGTTTTAATCTAAACTATATTTATTATTGCTATGAATTTTTATCTGCTTGATTTTGAAATATCAATTTTCTAAATGTAATCGCAATCTAACTTAAAAAATCCAAGTGATATATACATATATTACAAAATTCAATATGTAAATATTTTATTTAATAAATAGATCAGACTCTTACATTGGTAATTTAGCATACTAGTAAATTTTTCCTCTAAATAATTGTTTTATATATATATATATATCTTATTTTAAAAGTTTGTTTTTGAAATGCTGTTACTTTTAATGTATACCGTTTTCGTTTAACGGGTGTAGATTGTTATTTTAAAACCATTCACCATTAATTTTGAGTTAAGCTCAATGTGTCTATTTAATAGGGACAGAGCATATATAGTGCAGTATATATATACATATATATATATATATATATATATATATATATACATACACATGATAAGGTTTGTATCCATAGTGTAAAAGTCCAGAGAATCTATATTGTGTTCATATAATAACGATAAAAAAAGAGATTTTTAATCATAGAAGTTTTATTTATACAAACGTAGTACAGACCATTTTTTAGGGGTAGGGAGGCTGAGGATGTTAAGCTTATTATAGCTATGACTGAAACATTCAAAAATATGTAGCCATACTGTATTTGAATAAATAAAACACACACTCACACACATATATATATTAGTGATGGGACGATTCCGATTCTTTATAAATCTCTTAATATTTAACTAAAGAGGTGTTATTTTTCCCCCCTGATAACTGTAAAAAAACATGTTAAATGTGCATACATTTTCTCAGACCTTGAAGTAAACTTGTGAGGATGATTTATAGATTTTAGTTTTCTATAGATTTTGATTTTACTGGTAGTTTAAAAATCAATAACTAGTTATTATTCTATCATTATTACCAATAGTGAAAGATTTTGTTTAAATAAAAAAAAAAAAAAAAATCAAATAAAAAATTAAAAGAATTGTTTTTGAGATCGGAAAATAGGCACAAATTTTTCCAATTCCCATAGTCATTCTGATACCCCCAAAAGTTACGTTTTTTTTAATTCCGATTAATCGTCCTAACACTCATATATATATACACACACACATATATATATATATATATATATATATATATGGACTCTCCCGTTGATTTTCGATGCATGAGGTTTTGTCACAACAACTAAGTTGCTCAGAAATCCACACCAATGATTTGTTTATAGTGGTAAAGGCTTTGTGTAGAACCAACCACCTTTTTGGTATTACTGCTAACCTCGTTTGGTGCAGAAGACTACCACAGGACAGAGTATACAGCAGACTACAGTTTTTTTTACATCAGAGTTTCCTTCTCCCAGATGCATGTCTTAAAGACTGGGGGTGCATCCAGTGAATTAATGTGCCTCCAGATACCAACCTGGAAATTTCTACGACTCAGCACGGTACATACAGCGCCTAACCGTCCCAAATGGTCATCCATCTAGTACTGGCCAGGCTCAACGTTGCTTAACTTCGTGATCTGGCAAGAACCGGTGTGTCAACGTGATTGTGTAGAGTCGTAGAAATTTCCAAAAACGAAAAAACAAAATTATTTATATATTTATCAGTGTTTCATTTTTATATTTTTCTTCAAAAGCAATCATCTTGAGAAAATCTTTAAATAAAGATAAAACGTTGATGAATATATAAATAATTTTGGCTTTTCTTTTCTTACACACACACAAACACACATCATATATACATACATCACTTAAATGGACCATTAGAATCTTAAAAAGATCTCTCGGTTGGAATGTATCAGACAGTGAGTGAATGTCTGGCATCCAGTAGGATGCCCCATCCCCATCTAGAACAAAATGATAAGAACATGTGTATAAAGAATAAATATTAACTAGAGTTATTTCCCTTTGTTACTTTGGGATAATCATTTGTAACCCTAACCTGAACATCATACAAAGTATTTTCAGTTATTCCTTTACAATCCGATTAACAAAAAAAATAAAAATAAATAAATAAATAAATAAAAGGAAAATGCTTTTTTGTTGAATCAACCTGACAATGAAAATAGCTGAAATTTGAATAATTTCATAATTTATACTTTTGATATGCGTTTGTTAATATTGAATTATTTATTGATTATAAATGAATTTGTTTAATCCTTCCATAAGATAAATATCAGATACAATAATAAAAAAAAAAAAAATTCTCGGTAAATATTTACTTTACGGTTTAAACTTCATATTACCAAAAAAACAAAAATTAAATTTGGCAATGTTAACATTTACTTGCTAAAAGTATATTATGCTGCTGTAAAGCTGAATTGGTACAATTGGTACCCTTCAATAATCCTAAACTACTGATCTGGCTTGGCATACTTAAGGTTAGTGGTTAGGTTAATGAAGAGTATATTTTTTTTTATCTCCTGTAGCAGATGTCTCCTTGGTTTTTACTTTCGATTTTCTCGCTTATGTGCTCCTATTCCGAATTTGTAACAGCAGGCCAACATTCAGTGGACTTGGGTTTTTTTTTCTATCAAAACGGTCATTAGCAATTTTTTTTTTTTTAATGTTTCATATTTCAAACTGATATAAATTATTGCACAATAAAAATAATCAAATTAAAACAAAAAAATCATTTTTCTTATTTCGAATCATTTGATCAAGTAAAAATGACATTTTTTTCTTGGTTACTAAATTTAAAAAAGCTATCTTTTGCATAGTATTTTCAAGTTAAATTCAGTTTTTCCGATATTTTTGTTCATTAAATTGTTAGTTAATTTGCTAGAATAACTTTAAATTTAGTAATCAAGTAAAAAATGGAAGCTCTTCAATTTTTTTTTAGTTAAAAAAAAAAAAGAAAAAAAAAAAGGAGGCTTTACTTTTGGACTGACTCTCATATATATATATATATATAGATTATACATATATTTCTATCTTACCTAAAGCCAGTGAAAAATTGTATTTACTTTAAAGGTGTAATCACGTAAAGAAATTAACGAAACTCTTACTTCAACATTACAATGAACACTGACGCATCTCAGCTCCAACATTCTCCCTCAGCTTTCCAAAATGTAACTGTTGTAGTACCACAGACTCATCATCTGGGACATCACATAATGAAAGCAAGTTTGGCTGTATGATCCAGCCTTCTCCTTATACATCCTGATAGTCCAGCCAATCTTTTATCAGCATTTAGATATGCTGATTCTCCTTTACACCTAAATTGTTTTTAATTTTTCATGTTTCCAAAGGCTCTTTAACGACCACTGTCACTAGTCTCATTTCTACTTGTTCCTCATTTAAGTTATCTCCATTACTCATATAAAAGGTAGAGGGCAAGTGCATCTCCGTGCAGACAAAAGTGGAATAAAACTAGCAAGGTCTTGGAACTTTTTCTAACTTACCTACAAATTTCACTTTCTTTATCCACCCAATTACTACAAAAGGATTTCACAGAATTTGAACTCAGTAAATGATTCTATATAGTTTCTGTTGATAATGCTTTGAATGACAAGCTAGCCCCTTATGTAGTACGAGTTTACAGTGTTATATAAATAATCATGCCCATTAGTAGTGTCAATAACATATATATATATATATATATATATATAACAGTCACATATTTTGATGTACAATATTATCTTGATGTAAATAGATAGATATGTACATTCATTAACAAAAAGGACACATTTCATTCGTGAGCTCCATTGACGTAAGTGATCCAACGATACCTCTCATTAAGGCATGACCTAATGGTCATGTATGCTAACTGCTCAATGGTCAATCTACCATATATTTTGTTTATATTTAGCTTAGCTAATTTTTCTAAACATTTTAGCTAAAACTTATTTTGATATTCAAGTAATCAGTTTGGTTTCTCTAAATAATAATTCTTAATATCAATTATTTTTTAAGCAAGATCACTGGCTGTTGTCCGTCTAATATCCAACAGATATACCTGAATAGAGGTAATGTAGCAATCTCATATTTTGATGTACTATTTTTTTGTGTAAATAGACAAGTTAGCTGCTAAGCGATTGGTCCATCATCCAATCAAATGTAATGGCATAAGGCAACAGGTTGTTGGACTATTTTTGTCAGCATTGTTTTTTTTTTTCTGCCTAACTAGTTGGAGTTTTGGAATTGTACTAGCAGGATGGATATTTATATTTATCTCTCGCCTGTTGAGAAATGTGACAAGGTTCAGAAAGTGGGATTGAAGAATCAACACCCCTGAGGAGGAACACTGACCTGCAAAAAAAATGCCTGGACAGTCTTGTCAGTATTCCCCCGGTAGGAGCATCTCAAGTGATTAGCAATAAAATAATCCCTTCTTAAAGAGAGAGGGTAAGGCCTAAGAGAGTGGACTCCCTAGAACTGCACAGTAGCTACAGTCAACACGGAAAAGGCTATTTCAGAAATGATATACATCTTGTTGATTTTGGTGCTAAGGCAACAAATCTTTCCATCTCATCCGCAACATGATAAAATCTACAAACACATGTAGTGAATTTTTGCAAAGATTGATTGCTATATAGTATAAATTCTAAAAATTACAAAAAATAATCCAGTAGAAGATATACTAGATGTAGTTTTTACAAGAAAAAAAAAATCCTCCAAAATAACAGTCCAACATTTTGTATTTTGTAATGGCAGATTTTAATTAGAAGCAAGGAAGATAAGTTAGTTTTATCAAAATGATCACTTGCAGTTACCTCCCCCGGATTCTGGGAATTCTTCCACATTAAAAGATGATAAAACTCTATAAATTGATAAATTCTATAAATTTTAATTTTACTTGTAAATATTTTTCTACTAGATCATTTTTCGTCATTTAGACTAATTTCAACAGGACTCGTAACTAAGTAATATTTTTTATCGTATTTACATTTGTTTCAAAAGCCACTATTCTACACAAGCAAAAAAAAAAAAAGGAAAAGTGCTTTTATATTATAAAAACGGAAAAATATTAAATTTCAAGTAAAACTAATAATACCTATGTAATTATTATGTCGCAAATAGTAACATATCCAAAAATTGTGAAAAATAATTATTAATAAAAAGAATTTTTTTTTCATAAAATTTATATGGGAAATAATTTTTGTCTGACATTTTGAATTAAATTCATCATGTGACGTAAGCAACAGAACTCAATTATCTCCCCTGTCAACATCTTTTTTTAGTAAGCATAATATAGGGATTTCGCTTCCGTTCACAAATTTCTTTTTTCATTCATAATTATTTTTCTACTTTATCATTTTTCATAAATTTTGAATATGATACGATTTGAGACATGATAATTACACAGGTACAGACTTGTTTCACTTTAAATTCAATATATTTTTTGTTTGTGTAATATAGAAGCACCCCAAAAATGTATCTACAAGGGGAGGTAACTGTTAATCTATTTGTCATGGACATCTCATGTCACTGACCCAATATATTAGATGAGAAAAACCTGCAAAACAGAGAAATTAAGACCCCCAAGGAAAATAGTAAAAGATACCCACATAGCATTGCAGAGAAAAGGTAGAGAAATATTTAAGGTGGGGGAAAAAAAGATGTGTATGTATGTATGCACTTTAATTAGCCTCACAAGAATACAGCCATGTCTTTACCTTTCCGCTTTTCTTTGAGAACTTCTGTTTCTTAAGAACCATGCAAGACCTCTTCTAGATCTTGCAGGGGTTTGCAAATTTGTACCGCTATGAACAGAACAAGAGGCATCATTGAGAGGAAGAGAAATAATAAGTTTGAAGTAACTCTCACAAAAGAAATGAATGATACAGAAAATTGTCACTTTCTTTTTTTTGTCAAGCAAAATGAAGACATAAGAAATACGTTTTTAAACATAAAAAAAACTGACATAAAAATACAAAATATAAAATAAAAGACACAAAAATTAGAATAAGTTTCACAGAAAAAAAAATGAGCGCATTGCAGAGACAAGTAGAGAAATATATATATATATATATATATATATATATATATATATATATATACACACACACATATATATATTATATTGTTGAATAAGATACACTTTCTTCATCTATTAGATTAGATAACTACTTCTCACAGCAACAAGGTTAGACACAAGGTTAGAGTGGTAAGGAAGAGGTCCAGTTACCTTCAAAAAGCAGAACTATGACCCTGGTTCAAAAAAATAGTCCATCAGTCCTATTTGCATTCCCTTATGAATTACATGCCTCAAGTGACATCCTTTCAAAAGAAATAGATGAAAAGCAAACAACTTTTTTTAGTCTTCGAAAAGTAGGGTGTAATGCTTGGAAGTTCAGAACTTCAGAGACAGAACATACTACACCGGAATAATTTAAAGCACCGGCAAAGCTGTGCCTATTAGATCTGTTGGTCATTCTTTCAGAATTCTGATAGACTTCAGCATGTAATAGTGCAATGCAAATAAAATATTTTCGAAAGTCATACTGCTTGAGGCTTATTTATTTTTTATTTTTTTAGAGTTCGTAAAGTTTTTGAGTTTTTTTTTTGAGGTTTTGATTAACTTTTGGAATGAATTGTAAAATCACTAATAGAAATAGAATGCTTATCTTATTCAACAAAAATATGTGTGAAAGAACACATGCTGCCTAATTTTAGGATATATTTACTTATTTGAATGAATATATATGTGAGAAGCATTCAGCTTCAAAATGCCATGGCCTAAAGAGGTTTCTTCCCTGTTCCTCTTTCTGTAATCTTTATTGACTTGATAATGTAATAAAGTCCCTATATATCTTTACTTCTTCCTTTTAATTTATTCTAATTTTTGCTCCTCTTAATCGGGTTGAGCTTTATTTTTTTTTATCCTGATAGGTTTTTCTTATTGATAAAACTTTATTACTATATGTGTGTGTTTAAGCAGCAAATCATTTTCAAGGCATGTCCGATTGAACACAGCAGAGATGTCATTTTCTGATCTTTCTGCTGATTCACACTCAATTTGTCAAGCATTTCTCTTGGTCTCTGGTTGCAAATTGTGTAGCATGTATGGGAGTGATTCTGTGTCCGCCATTTTCTTTTAAGCGCTTTCAATCTGTAATCGTCATCAGGAGTAGTTATTGTTGAAGAGGATTTTTTTCAGTTGTTTTTATATAGATAATTTATTTTATTTTGATTTATTTGTTTAATATATATATATATATATATATATATATATATATATATATCAACAATCAGTAAAGATTAAGATTATAAGCCAAAAGTTTCTGTAAACTTGGAGTAAATATAAATAATATTTATATAGCAATCTTCACCAAATAAAAAAGCTTAATAAAACCAAGATAGGAAACAGACCTTTTCATACTCCTTAAGGAAATTTTAATATATCTTATTTGAGTATCCTGTCAAATAATAAATTCATGTAAAATTTTGTATTCTTCTATTACACATACATACATACATACATACATACATATATATATATATATATATATATATATATATATATGTTATTGGAAAGCACAGAATTCTTCTGTTTTATTATCTTCCTTTTTATCTTCTCCAATCTCCAAGCAGTGTTCCAACATTCGGGTGTGTGTCTGTTTTTTCTCCTTCTGGCTGACAAGCTACCTGCTTTGTTTATATATCAGTCTCGAATTCCCCGATGCACCTGCAATGTCAATGACTTTAACCTGTGACCCCATCAACGAGTACATCTGGCCTCCACTACCATTGACAATCCAACATATGCAGGTGTTTATTTAAAGAATATTCTTAAAGAAATCGAGAGTTCCAATGCAAAATGCGATAAATGTTATTTTCAAAATTACAGAACTATCATTACTAAAGTATTACATTTTAACACTCAACCACACCCCCAAAAAAAATATGATTCACATAATCTAATGCTGACATAATTTCATTTTGATTACAATTAAAATTAGCTTTTAGTTCAATTTTAAATTTAATATATTCATCCTTTTAAAGTCTCCATCAAAACAAATTGAATTTATGTTTTTCATTCAAACTCTTCAACTAGAAGACAGTTGGTAAGCAACCATGGCATTTCCACAGGGTTCTGCTAGCTTTTATAACTATGTTAAGAAACTTTTATTAAAAAATGTGTTAGTGTACTAATTTGCAATATAAATATAAATTTCCAAACTGGTCTCAGTTTTTTCTCTAATTAAGCCATGGTCATAAAACTGTTAGCAATAGACAAAGGATATTAAGCTAATTAGGGAATGCATAAAACTTAGGAACATCACGCTAGTTAGCTAATACAGAACTCAAAAAATGTGACAGTGATACATGTTCATTCACGCAATTCTGAGGCAGCATGTACAGGATTGCAGAACATAATGCAAAAGGAGATTGCCGGTACATCTCTGAGCAAATACTGGTGTGATTATACAGAGTGTCTAATGTGAATGTATATCCTCTCAGGTGTGATCTGTTCAGCTGCAGTACAGAGTGGTATTTAAGCATTGCGGCGAGACAAGAACCATGAAATAATCTTCAGACAAGAGAAGCAACTGTTACATTCTGGTGAGTAGACAGCAAATCTACTCCAAGCAGATCATATACTCCAGAGAGAATAGAGCTGTGGCAGGGAATATGTAGTATATATGTGATAGCATAATGCTGTAGATGCTGAAGAGAATCAGAGAACACCTTGCGAACCCTGGCAAAGATGCTGTTTCCTCTGGAGTATATGATCTGCTTGGATTAGATCTGCTGTCTACCTGACAGAACGTAACAGTTGCTTCTGTTGCCTACAGATTATTTTATGGTTCTTGCCCCACTGCAATGTTTAAATACTGCCTGTGCTGCAGCTAAACAGACCAAACTTGCGACAACATACATTCATATTAGACTCACTGCATAATCACGCTGATGTTTGTCCAGTAATGTACCTGTGATCTCCTCTCACATTGTGTTCTGCCTTAGAATTGTGCTAGCAGGGGTAGCTGGCGTTGCCCGGGTGTTTGGGAAAAAAAAAAAAAAAAGCGTTAGTAGGCAGGGAGACTTGAACCTAAACACGCAATGTGAAGGCGGAAAAAAAAGTGAAACAAAATGTGACATCTTACGGCTACACCAAGACGGGAGCAGAAGTGTAAAGCGTTGAAATTTAGCAATGTCAATCATATGGCAGAAAGCCGAAAGCTTAACTGGCTTTAGGCCAGTTAAGCTTTCGGCTTTCTGCTGTATTTGCTTCATCACAATGTTAGGGAAAACCAGCCCCTCCTCTCAAAAGGGGGAGCTCTGGCAGTGTCTTAATGAATAGCAATTGTCTGATATGAAGGGTATTCCCCACAGTGATCAAAGCTGATTGTCTTCAAGACGTGCCGACCACAAAGGCCAGTGAATCGCTTTGTTTCAATTCAGTTTCGCTTTATTTATACGAGAAAGACAAACAAACACTGGAAACAGGGTTTTTTTTTTTTTAAACTCACTCAAAATAAATGTAAATACAACCTCCGTTCGCAAATCATACATATTATAATCTAGGGAGTATATAAAAAGTTCTAAAAAAATAGTAAACCCCCCACCACCACCAAAAGAAGCCTTTGCTGGATATACAAAAGCGTGTGGCGATTTAGCTTTTTATATAGAGAGATGAAGGGACATGTATCACTGTTCCGTATTGGCTAATTATCATGATATTCATAAATTTTATGCATTCCATAATAGGTTAAATAACCTCTGTCTATTGCTAACAGTTTTATAACCATGGCTTGATGAAAGAAACAAAATAAATAAAATAATGTAGACAAACTATTATAAATCTTCTAATTGGTTTATGTTTACAGATGTTTGTTAATTGGCAAGAATGAAACAAAATTAACCACCAGCACAATAGAGAAACACGTTACATCGATTTACAACCAATACAAAAATGCACGCGGCAAGACTTTTGCACAAGATAGAAAGATTAGGTGAAGAAAAACGTCCTGAAGATTTCTGAAAATTACCAAAATCTTTTCACTCACCTTTGGAAGTTTACTCCAGTATCTGCATTTGAAGGCGGTCTTAAGCCAGACCTGGAAAAAGTAAGATTAGTGTTTGTATTAGGAATAAAAAAAAAAAAAAATGAGACAGAGCGAGAGAGATGGTCTCTTGATTGAGACACTATGCTAACTGCTGGAACTTTGTTATATGGTATGCTTTTCTCCAGTAACACTGTACTCAATGTAGCAACGTGTTTGCTGCTGGGTTTTTATCATGTAGCCGCCTTTTTCCGACAACAAGTAAGTAGACTATGAATACCATGAAAAGAATACTAATAATACACATTTAAAATCAAGATTAGTTTAAAAACTCCACAAAATTCATATTAAAATTGTTCCCCATGTGACGCAATGGATAAAAGTGTTGATTAACAATTAGTTCTAAGTGACAGTCAATAATAACTAAAAATTAATGAATCAGGACAATTGAGACTTTTTGGCATATCAGAATTTGATATAGGAATGAGATACATTTGTGCCTATGTTCTGATGCTAAAAACGATTCTTTTGGGTTATTTTGTTTTTATTTAAAACTTTAAATTTCCATTGCTTGTACCAATGATGAAATGATAAATATTTATTGGATTTTAAACTATCAGTAAAACTAAAATCTATAGATCACCTCCACAAGTGTATTTGTTACATTTGTGAAAATATATGCACATATTACATTGATCTTTATGAAAAACAAAAAAAAAACAAACAAAAAACATAATTAAATATACAGAGGTTATAAAAGAACCTGAATCGAATCCACCTGAAGAAGGTTGGAAGTTACATTGGCTGAAACGTTGTGAAAATAACAACCAAGATGAGAATAGTAGTCTGAATAATCCAAATAACATAAAGATTCACAAGTTTGACATGAAAATGCATCTGAAGAAGGTTGGAAGTTACATCAGCTGAAATGTTGTGAAAATAACAACCAAGATGAGAATAGTAGTCTGAATAATCCAAATAACAAAAATTCACAAGTTTGACATAAAAATGCATCTGAAGAAGGTTGGAAGTTACATCGGCTGAAACGTTGTGAAAATAACAACCAAGATGAGAATAATAGTCTGAATAATCCAAATAACATAAAGATTCACAAGTTTGACATGAAAATGCATCTGAAGAAGGTTGGAAGTTACATCGGCTGAAACATTGTGAAAATAACAACCAAGATGAGAATAGTAGTCTGAATAATCCAAATAATATAAAGATTCACAAGTTTGACATAAAAATGCATCTGGAGAAGATTGGAAGTTACATCGGCTGAAATGTTGTGAAAATAACAACCAAGATGAGAATAGTAGTCTGAATAATCCAAATAACAAAAATTCACAAGTTTGACATAAAAATGCATCTGAAGAAGGTTGGAAGTTACATCGGCTGAAACGTTGTGAAAATAACAACCAAGATGAGAATAGTAGTCTGAATAATCCAAATAACATAAAGATTCACAAGTTTGACATGAAAATGCATCTGAAGAAGGTTGGAAGTTACATCAGCTGAAATGTTGTGAAAATATTAAAGATGAGAATAGTAGTCTGAATAATACAAATAATATGAATAATCAACTCTAAAACATTCAGAAACATGAAAGTTTTGTGTTAGTACTATTTGATCTACTGTTCTCATTTTGAGTGTTATTTTGACAATGTTTCGACTAATGTAACCTCCAAACTTTCTTCAGGTATTCCTTTGTCGATCTCGGGAAGCTTTCAAATATAGCGATAATTAATAAAATTGTACATCTAAAAACAAGAACAGGTTTAAGGCTCCCAAAATTAATACTAGAATTGTCCATAAGGACTCTTGGCACAACAGATAAAGTATTAGGAAAAATTCAGTTATAAGTAACATGCTTCCGGAGGTTGGAGGTTCAATCACCAGTGCAGGCATTATTGAGAATACAATTGCAATTTATTTAAGACTTCTACTTGATCATGGCTGATGGAACGAGAGCATGCTACCTCCGTGGATAAAATAAAGGGTTCCCTTCAAAATTTCATGCAGATTCCTGAGTTTGACAAGAGACACCTGACGAAGGTCGGAGGTTACATCAGCCGTGAGAAAACAAAACGTGAGAATAACACTCAAGATAAGAATAGTAGTCGAAATAATACAAACTAAAAAGGACATTTCCAGAGCATTTTATAATAAACCAGAAGGGACATTTCCAGGGCATTTCATTATTAACCAGAAGGGACATTTCCGGGACATTTTATAATTAACAAGCAGTGACATTTCCAGGGCATTTTATAATTAACCAGAAGGGACATTTCCAGGGCATTTTATAATTAACCAGAAGGGACATTTCCAGGGCATTTTATAATTAACCAGAAGGGACATTTCCAGGGCATTTTGTAATGATAAACTTTGTTACACTAAATATAGTAGTAGAAAAACAAATCGTTTTTGTTAGCTTTGCCATAAAAGCGACACCGAGTTTTTGGTTTTATTAGACATCATATTTGGAATATTCTACTTTCTTTTTAAGGGGTGTCCAGGATGATAACGGCCAAAGCGAATTAGCGTAATTATAAATAGATTATCACTCCTCATCTAAAAAATTCAGAAACAGTTCTGTGTGTATGTGTGATTATTATACGAATGTGACTTAGCTAACCAAACACTGAATTATTTATTTTTTTTTAATGTTAATATTAATTTATTGAAATTTTAATATTAATTTATTGAAATAAAAAAATAGTGTAATAGAAAACTTAAAATCCTTTTTGCAAAGAACTAATTGTAAAAAAAATAAATCCAATCTGGTTCCTTCATTAACAAGTCAATCATTTTAATCTGCACCTATGAAAGCTTGCATGATGAATGGCGCCATATTGTGCCAAAATCTTATGCGCTTTACTCAATGTATTTGTTATTCAATAATCACCGTTTAGTATGATCACAAGATCTGATACAATCATAGCAATAAGTAGGTCCTTATAAGGTCAAGCAGCAACACATTAGCCCCCCCCCTTCCCATCACTCCCATAGTTTTTGTGTACAAATATCAAAATAGGCTGTGTAATGAACAGACAGTCATAAATTATTCACTTAAATAATATAAACTTTCTAAAAAATAAATGAATAAATAAACTTATTATACAAAGGCGCAAACGTCTGTGTGTACGTGTGTTTATATATCCAGCTAAAAGCCAAAAAGTAATTACAAAAACAATCACAAAGTTGGGATTGTCTTGACCGGTGTTGCCCTTGGATCTAAAATTAAAAAACAAAAGTTATTCCTTTTTTGAGGGTAGGGTTAAAGTGCAAAATTTCATCAGAGAAAGTGGGGTTCCGATGTCATTTATTATAGAAAGAAGAAATGACTTACATTTTTTTCATTTTTCGATACATTAAAGCGACAAAGCGGAATGGGATGGGTGAAGGTGAAAGAGGGGTGGAGGTAGGGATATGTGGAAAAATAGGAAAGAGAAAAAGATAGAGAGATGGACTGATAAAGATAGAGATATAAGCTTTGATATGAAGATTAAACATACTTTTTCTTTCTATTTTGTTTTTTTATGGCTCGGGAAACACCAGATAGTCTTGCTAGTAAAATGTATTAGCAACACAATTAATTCAAGTGGGCAAACCGACACGGTTAATATATTTAAAATATGTAGAGTGTTCAGGTATTGCTATTGCTATCAGTTCTTTTTGATTATCATGCAGATGTAGACATCCTCCATGTTAGTGGTTCTCTTTCCAGTTAACTGGCTTGCTGCATGCATGACTAATTTTGCATCAGATTTCCAGGGGTCAAAATTATCCAGGCCCCAGATAACAATGCTGTCTTTGATGATGTAACACAAAATCATCTTAAGTCTGTCAGATTGGCGGTGACCATCCACGAATAGTTCGAGTGTTGTATGTGTGCGGTACTTAAAAAAGACAACACACTGATATGAAAATATAACTATATATCTCTATTTTTGATGACGGAGATGGATGGTTGGTTGTTAGGAAGGAGATGTATGCAAAGGAATTTGATGGGTTAATTTGTATTGGGCACAAATCACCAACCAACTCAGATATCCATTTCAGTTCGTTATTATATAATCAATTGATCACCTCAAATACCTTCTTTGGGATGGCATGGTGCTGTAGTCACACTCCAAGAGTGTTTTATTCAGCGATAGTCATTTCAACAAACTGACTTTATTTTGGTATGCCTTGATTTCACCTATGTATACTTGTTGCTGAAAATGATCTTGCAAACATACAACATTTAACTTATCTTTTTGACAATTGATCATGTTTGTTGTTTCTTCCCGTGCATCAGGTTCATTATTTTATATTCAAACAACCTTTTGGTAATTTTACGTTGTTTGTTGCATATCATCACGAGATGCACCTATTTTTGTCATAATGATTTGTTGGTACACACAACCTGGATATTAAACACTAGGCATGCTTAATGGCCCCATTAGATCATTGAACATACATGTCCAGAATATTAAGCCTAGACAACAGTTGATTAGAAGAGATGGATCTGATATACACAGGTCAGATGTTGCAGATTCTTCTGATCAGAATTTGCAATAGTAGACCATAGTGTATCATTTTACAAACCGCAGGAATCACATTATATGTGAAAGAGACAGCATACAATGCGCGTGTCCAACGAATATTTTTTGCATGGCTGCAAGATATTGTCACTGACAAAAATGAAAAAGTTCTGGTTACAGCTATAAAGGCTTCTATGAGAAATTATGTTACACGTCTCAACTAGTACAACCACGTCACCCACCATCAATCATCTGAAATACTTACAGTGTGCCCCACGTCTGGGTTGAGGAGTCAAAGCCATGTGGTAGTCTCCTTAAGACATTGAGAGGGATCAGTTGATGACGACCTGATCCTAGCAAGTGGCATATAAGCTAAATGGAAGTAGACAGAAGTTGAAAGCCATTCACAAAATCGTCTAACTGCAACACAATACATGAAGACGAAAGATGAAAACTATCAAAAGAAAAAAAATACTGTGCTGTTTAGGAATAGGTATCCATAAATTTGTAGTCATGACATGACAAATTCAGGCTACAAATGGAGAAAGTCAAATAAAGTTCTGACTTTTACCATCCGTCATCCAAAATGCTTATAGTGTCCCACATTAGTGTTTATGTCCCAAAGCTATGTACAAAGGTGTCACTTCTTATCAAGACCCAGAGGCCACTCGAGGATAAAGGTTAAAGAGTGTACAGTAGTCAATGAGACAATACCATAGGAATTGTTAGAAGCATAAATTTGGTTAAATTGGATTACTTAAGGGGAACGGTTTATCAAGAACTTGTTTACATTGGACTTGAAGACAACCATATTGCAATCAGCTGGAAAGCAGGAAAACGAAAGACAGTTCCACAGGCGTGCAGTTCTAAGAAAGAAGCTTTGTTCATGGAATCTACATTTAGGTTTAGGCACAATAAAGAGTGGGGGAAATTATTGATAGTGGTTTCAGCTAGGCGAGTATTTCGTTTGGCAGCATATAATAGCAATAAACCTGGTAAGACATAAGGGAATCAGGTTTTTTTACAAAGGAGTCACCTCTTATCAAAGCCCAGAGGCCACTCGAGGATAAAGGTAAATGATAATCATTGGGACAATAGCGTAGTAATTGTTAGTAGTAAAAATTTGGTTATTTAAGGGGAGAGTTCAACAGGAACTTGTTTAAATTAAACTTGAAGACTTCCATTTTGTAGTCAACAAGAACTTGTTTATGTTGGACTTCAAGACTACAATATCGTAGTCAGCTGGAAACCAGGGCAGCGGAACAGAGTTCCACAGGCAGACAGGAATAAAGCTTTGTTAATGGAATCCATGTTTAGGCTTAGACACCGATAGAGAGTAGGGAAAATTATTGATAGTGGTTTTAGTTAGATAAGTTTTTTTCAAGGGGGGAAACCATAGATTGAAGCTCACATGAGCGGACAGAAATAAACACAATGACAACAGACAAGAATTGTTGGAAGTCATTCGCAAAACATCTAGCTTCAGCATGCAACACAAAGATGAAAAATGAAAAAAAAAAACAAAAAAAAAAACAAGAACAAAAAAAGCAAATGTGCAGTCAACAACCTACCGAGACAGAGGAATATTTTCAGAATTATCTTTCAGTGATCCCTCCTGATTGGATATTTGATTACAGCACTTTGGTCTCAAGGACAAAAACTTCTCAGCACTTTTACTATGAAAGTCAACATCTTTTACAGCTCTTTTTTGGCTGATCATAACATGATTACAAGGAATCAGATATCTGTATAAAACAACAAAAAAATATATGCGTGAGTGTTTATGAAGGATGTTAGCAATGTAGGATAACCGGGCCGGTGAAGTAACATATCAACAAAAACAAACAAAGAAAGCATTTAAATTATAAATAATCTCAAATATAAATAAGTTAATATGGAATTACTGCTAAATAATATAATCGAGACGGCATAATGTCTTTGATAATATCGTGAGTGAAACTTCTTTTTTTCATGTGCAGGTCATCATATAATGATTAGATCACTTTGACAGATGTTAAAAACATTTAAAAAGAAATGTTTAAATTTCAACAACATTTCTCGCGGTTAACGGTGGCCAAATGGATTTGGTCCTTGCTAATGGAGTTAGAGATGGCTTCGTTGCCGGGTGCGAATCTATCAACCGGTGGTAATTGTGACACCTTGCCCTGATGATTCTCAAAAGACAAAAGAATGAAACACTAGTGTCTGCAGGTATTTAATAATTATTATAGTAAATTATATATATATATATGATTTTCAGAATGTGAGAGATTGTATATAATTTCCACAGCCAAACAACGTCGCAGCACGCAAGAGCCATGACAGTCAACAAATCAGAAGACTTCCGGTTCATTGACTGTCATACTGTATACATTTTGCTCATTGGTATTTCCTCGATGTGAAACAACTCCCATCTGTGCATAAAGAGGTGGCTACAGCTGCCACATGGGAAAGTGGGTGGGTTTTCATGTTCTGGTGCTCCAGCTTTTCTTTGAGCTTTTTTTTGTTTCTTCTTTTCGTCTTTTGTTGTTTCCAAAGATTTTGATATTTTCATTTATTGTTCTTCCTCAGCTTTCTTTGTTGGCTGCACTGAATTCTCCAGTTGTTTGTGTCAATTTCGGTTGCCTTATGGGTGGATTTGAGCTCATCTTTAACTTGTACACATGCATATAAGAATATAAATATATAAGATAAATAGGGCAACACCAATACAGTTGTCGTTGCCGTCTATCATCTTCATACCATTTGTGTAGACAAGAAATGTAGTGAAATATTAATCTATACAGGACACACATCTGTAATTACAATGCTAAATACAAACTGCCATCAAAAGTCTGGACCAATATAGTCAGAGTGGGGAACTAAACAGTACAACTACACTATAATAATGAAATTAAAAAATTTTAATATTGAATTTCAAGGCATAGCAATATTCTCTACTTAATTGTCACGTTAGAGTAATGAATATATCCAAAAATTATGAAAAACGATAAGATAAGAAAATTATTAAGAGAAAGCTTTTTTTTTTTTTTTTTTTTTTTTTTTTTTACAAAAAAGAGTGAAAATAAAATGTTTTACTAAAACTGAAAAACACCAGAGAGTTCCAAACGGAGGTAAATAGCATGTAACCAATTTTTTAATAAATTGTGTCCCCAAAGAAATATGGTGAGCATTTTTTTTTCTAAGATCAAAAACTCATTTTTTTTTTTTCTAAAATAATGCGGTAATATTTAAGTACTTCTACGTGCCAATTAAGTAGATAGATTTGCTCTTAGTTGAAATTGACACAAAAAAGTCAGTAAATACCATTGTTCTTTTTTTTTTTAATCAATTTTTTTGTTTTTCCAATTTTGGTATGATAGTGTACTTGCACCAACTAAACAATATAACGGCAAAATAACTAAGAGAAATTATGGTGCCAAAAACAGGTGGTTACATTTAGTCCTACCAAGATGAAGCTCCTTTCCATAACCAAATATAAGAAACCTTTCCAGCCAATTTCCAATTGTGATGGCTGATAACACTCTTCTCAAGAGTCCAATGCTCAAACTGCTTGGAATAACATTTTTCAAGCAACATAAGTCAGAATAAGTACATAGAGATGCTAACCAGTTTATATGCAAGAAATATAAGGCAATGGAGACAGATGAAAATGCCAAGATGGAAAAAATACATTTAAGAGGCAAAGCTATTGAAGTTGTCCAGATCTTTTGTTACCTTGGAGCAAAGGGTGGAGCAGGTGTTAATGTGACTGCAAGACTTAGGAGTGGATGGAGTAAGTTTATGGAGCTTCTGCCATCATTAACCAGCAGAGTGTTACTATTGCTGAACAAGGCAGTGTCACGATGAATGGAAGTGAATCTGGTCAATTAGGATTGAGGACAGGTGTTGCATGGAGAGAAATGATATGAGAATAAAACGATGTACGTGTAACCTTAGATCTGATGACCCTACAGGAAGACCAGATCCAGACAGCATAGGGAGATGTGTACAGAACAGGAAAGTGTGTTGGTATGGTCACATTCAAATAATGGATGAGAATTCTTGGGTCAGTAGATGTAGAACAGTTGAAGTAGCAAGGTCATTTGGCAGAGGAAGCTCAAGGAAAATATGAGAAAAAGTGATTAAGTATTTGAGAGAAAAAAAAGGAATAAATAAAGACTTTACCAGAGATAAGTAGTTTTGAATTCAATTTCTAAAAGCTGTCCAACACATGCTATCATGTAAAAAAGACGTTGAACTGAATATGATGATAATGAAAAAAAAAAAAAAAATGAATGAGAGTGCTTGGGTTAGTAGATGTAGAACAGTCGAAATAGCATCGTCAGTTTTCATGAGAAATCCAATCAAAACATGGGAGGAAATAATAAAAATAGATTTGAAAGAAAGAGGGATAAATAAAGACCTGGCCAAAGATAATTTAGTTTTTAACCCATAATATCAGGTTACCATTTTGTTTTTTGTTTTTTTTATATTTTATAATATTCTATTGAGGGGGGTGGGGATTATATGATATACTCAGCATTGGATAAGGTGAAATATAAGCAAAAATTGAAATGGCAGAAACACTAGAGGATGACCTCCGATCTGTAGTGAAATGGGGACAAAAATGAATGGTCATATTCAATGCTGCCAAGACTAAACTTATTTCCTTCAATAAATACAAGAAACCTTCTCTACCATCAATAGCAATGGCCAATTACTCTTTATCTGAAAGTACATCTTTTAAACTCCTCGGCCTAACATTCACAGGAAACATGAGTTGGAACAATTACATTGAGAGTATTGCCAGGACCACTATGAAGAAGGTGGGTTCTTTCTACCGTGCTAGAAAGCTACTAACGCCCGAAAGTATCCTGTATCTCCATAAGGCCACCATTTGCCCATGTATGGAGTATTGTTGTCATATTTGGGCTGGTGCATCTGCTACTAGTCTCTCGCTCCTAGACAAGGTTCAAAAGAGAGTCGCCAATCTGATAGGTCCTGAATTGTCATCTAAGCTTCAACCTCTGTCCCATCGACGAAATGTTGCATCCCTCTGCCTGTTCTACAAGTACTTTAATGGTGAATGCTCTGACGAACTGCAAGCACTTGTACCCCCTTGATGTAAATACCCCGACAAACCAGACAAGCAGCTAAATTCCATCCCTACACAGTAGAGATCCCTAGATGTAAGAGAGCCTTCTACTCCAGTAGTTTCTTCCCCAGAACCACTAGACTTTAGAATTCCCTTCCGGGTCCCTGCTTCCACAACTGTACTGACATACAGAAGTTCAAGTTTAACGTGAACTGACATCTTGCTGCCCAACTCCCTACACAGTACCCCTGTAGCTTATGTCCCTGATAGTAGCTCCCTACATCAAAGTGGCAACGTGCCTTGTTTGAGGCTAAAATATTAAAAAAAAAAAAAAAAAATTATAGTCTTTAAAACTCTTGGAACACACTCTGATGCTTCAATCCTGCTCCTAAACTTTACTTTCTTATTAGCATTTTTATTCTTGTATTACTGGGATTGTTTGACCATTGTTCTCAACTTCAGTGTTATTCTCATGTTTAATCATGTTCTCATGTTTAAACCAATGTAACCTCTTTGTCGGAAACAGATTTGCAAAATTCTAGTATCAGCAGAAGCTCACACATACAGACACAACCCTGCTCATGCCTGAAGAGTCGTAGAGTGGATGAAACGCGGAATATTCAGTGTAGCTTAATCGCCATATATATTTTATAACTTACTATATATATATATATATATATATATATATTTTTGTTTTGATTCAAGCTAATGCACCCAAGTCATATGGATTATTTTGGTTTCGATTCAAGCTAGTGCACCCGTCATATGGATTTTTTTTATTTTTGAAATCACAACTTTATAATATATAAAAACTGCCAGAACATCTCTATAATAATACATATGAAATCTGAAAGAATTAAATTATCATACTTAAGCGTACTTTACGGCTAGGCTTTGCTGGGCATTCATGCTAGTTTAGCTAAATACCTTTGCAGTTTTAACAAAAAAGCTATCAGAGCATCTCCATTTGCACTAAACATTTACAAAATGCAAACATCAATATATTACATATGAACGAGACCCCTGTAAAATTTCCACAAGTCCTGCTAGTATGATATTATTGAACGAATACTAAAATTAATCAAATCCTTCTTAGAAAAAAGAAAAATTCAGGTTGTCCTTGATGGCTATACTTCCAAACATCATGATATTAATGTGGGTGTGTTCCAGGGTTCAATCCTTGGCTCTTCATTGTTTCTGACATTCATACACAACTTTCCTGATAAAACTGTATCAGAGTTGAGTATATTTGCTGATGACACTGTGCTTTATAACAGACATGCAGGAAAAAATGTACATATACCTAAGATAATGTTTGAAGCCTCAGAAAATGACCTCCAATCTGGGTGCCTGGAAAACTCGTCCCGGGAAAACTCGTCTCCTTTCGCTAGGTAGGAAAACTGGTCTCTTATTGAATAAATATCGATTGAAAACACATTTTATGATCATTCTTGAAGGAGATATTATTTTTTAAAATAGACTATAGCCCCCCCCCCTAATATTTTTAAAAAATATTTTTACTTGTTTAATGTTTTTTTGTTTTGTTTTTTTTAAATAAAATCGATTTTCTAAGTGTCCGTTTTCTACCTAACTGGCTAAGTTCTTAGTGGTTTCACTTATATTAAAGCGTTTATTATGTTCATACAAAGTTAATTACAAATTTTTTTTTTGTTCTTATTTTAACGATGTTTTTTGGAGTCATAAAAACAATAAAAAAAAAACAAAACCCCAAAATTAAAAAAACAGGGAGCGATTCGATTCTTCGTTACGCTTTTGGTTTTGTTTTTTAATTATGATAGTTTTTTTGTTGTTATGTTTTTGTTTTCTGTCATGCCAAATGCACTCATGCGTTATTTAAAATTATGATTTTATCAATTATCAACATTTATTGTCGTCCTGTCAAATTTTGCAAAAATTAACTAATAAATTAAAAGCGAAATATTTTTTTTGCGCGAGAGATGCCATGTGCTAACAATCTCTCGTTAACTCATTTTTAATTTTTTTAATTTTTACTTCAAAATTCTAAAATCAATCATTAAGAGAGAAAGTAATCACTAAATAAATTTATTAATCAATTTTATTGAAAACTCCGCTATCGTTTATCATTTTTTGTTGGTTGCTTTTCGAAGGGAGATATAGGTTTTATCCCCCCTTCTCTCTCTAAATTATATTTTAAAAAATATTAAAATTTATTATTTTCTTTTTAAACCCAAATCTCCCTCAGTAATTTCTTTAATTTTCTATTTTTTAGCGATTATCAAGACCCCCTAAGATGTGATATACCGGGCATTATTTCTCGTTCTCCCATAACACTCGACATGTTTTTTTTGTTTTTTTTCTTTACCAAATAAACGATTCCAAATAAATTAAATAAACAACATAGTCGGCGAGGTAGAAAAATCGATTTTACCCTTTTATAAACAACAGTATATAAGTAAATTCTTTTTATATTAATATAAAAAAAAATATGCGGTCCTGTTTATGAACATAATAAACGCTTTTATTAAAAATATAAAAAAACATTAAACAAGTAAAAATATTTTTAAAAAAATATTATGGGGGGGGCTATAGTTTATTTTAAAAAACAATATCTCCTTCAAGAACGATCATAAAATGTGTTTTCAATCGATATTTATTCAATAAGGGACCAGTTTTCCTACCTAGCGAAAGGGGACGAGTTTTCCCGAGACGAGTTTTCCCGGCACCCCTCCAGTCTGTAGTAGATAACATTTAATGCTACTAAGACAAAACTCCTTTAATGTAAGGTAAACAAAATATCTTGCTGTCAACTCCCTACTTAAGATGTTCCTCAATTGAAAGTAACTCTTTAGATCTCAGAGAATGTATATGAGTAAAAAAAAACAATTTGGGGGGGGGGGTACTTTTTAATATAGACAATTTTTTTTTTTAATTTGACACATTTCTTAAAGTTTTCCTTTTATGAATGGTATTCAAGGTTGTGATAAAGACATAAGATTTTCATTGATATTTACCCTTTATGCCCTTTGCCTTATTTATCCACTAATAGCATTTTACCCAAATTCGGATTCCCAAATCTGAACTTAAAATATGTCACATTGGCCTATTTTTTTATATTTATTTATTTAATTGCATTTGCAAAATGATCAAATTGAAAATAATAGCATATTCAGACAGCTCTTACAGATGACATTTTTAAAAGGAATTAGCCATTTTTCGTTAGGAATTATTTAAAATGTGAATTAAATCAAATAATTTATATATTAAAAAAAATATATATTTATCAAATAATTTATATATTAAAAATTAAAAAAAAAAAAAGAAAAAAAAGGTCAATGTGGCCTACTTTTTTTAAAAGTGCAGATTTGCAAAGAGGGATTTTGATAGAAAATAATGAAAATTCATGAAAAAACAGCCTTTATTTTAAAATATTAGAGAGGGAGCCTAGTCTTCAAATTTCCTCCATTCATAATTTTATAATTTTCTCAAAGTTCCAACCAACATTTATCGTAGATTACTTTTTCTACCTAAGCTAAATAACTGATTTTTCCATTCATTTTCTATGGTAAACTAAAATTAAAAAAAATTTTTTTTAATTATAAAAACGGTTTAATAATCTGAATCAAAGGATAAAATTACTTTTTTTATATGTAGGTCAAACTAACCCATTATTTTACAAATTAGCGCAGGGATTGGCAATTCATTTGACCTGAATCAAGGCCAGAAGAAGATCATTAATGAAAAATTAACAAAAATTGCATAAGCAAATTTAGGAAAACTCGTCCCTGGAAAACTCCTCCCTTTTTACTAAGTAGGAAAGCTGGTCCCTTATTGAATAAATACGGGACCAGTTTTCCTACCAAGCAAAAAGGGACGAGTATTCTGGGTACGAGTTTTCTGGGTACAGGTTTTCCGAGTGAGTTTTCCGGGCACCGCAGACCCTTGTCAATCTGAATATTTAAAACTATAATGAAAATCTAAAACTAAAAATCACTTAACAAAATTAGTTTGTCAAAATACGGCTAAGGATTTTTATGCTCAGCTCCCTAAAGTCAATAGAGATTAGACCATTCCTTTTGTGGTGGGAGTTTAGTTCCATGCAGTTCTAGGGGGTCCACCTTCCCAGGCTTTGCCTTCTCTCTTTGAAAAGGGGTTAGCTTTCTGCAAATCACTTGAAGTGCCTTTACCAGGGATTACCGACGGGACTGCCCACACACTTTTTGCAGGTCAGAATACCCCTCCTCAATCCCACTTTCCAACCCTGATGCCTAAGTTCTTGCAGTGGGGAAAGATTACATTACATATGAACGTTTGCATGTCAGTACAGTACAGGAAGCAGGAACCCGGAAAGGAATTCCAAAGTCATTCCTAGGGAAGAAACTATTAGAGTAGAAGGCTTTCTTACATCTAGTGATCTCTACTGTGTAGGGGTGGGATTTTGCTGCTTGTCTGGTTTGTCAGGAGTATTTACGTCAAGGAGGGCGAGGGCTTGTAGTTCATCGGAGCACTTACCATTAAAATACTTGTAAAACAGGCAGAGGGATGCAACATTTCTTTGATGGGACAACAGTTGAAGCCTAGCTGATAGTGTGGGACCTATTAAATTGGTGACTCTTTGGGACACTGTCTAAGAGGGAGAGGCTAGTAGCAGATGCCAAATGTGGCAACAATACTCCATACATGGGCAAATGATAGCCTTGTAGAGGTACAAAATACTTTCAGGCGTAAGTAACTTTCTAGCACGGTAGAGAGAGCCCACCTTCTTTGCAGCAGCCTTGGTAATGCCCTCAATGTATCTGTTCCAACTCGTGTTCCCAGTGAACGTTAAGCTGAGGAGTTTGAATGAAGTACTTTCAGGTAATGTATCATTTGCCATGGCTATTAATGGTTGAGCAGGTTTCTTGAAGTTATCCAAGGAAAGAAGCTTAGTCTTGGCAGCATTGAATGTGACCGTCCATTTTTGTCTCCTCCATTCCACTAAAGATGGGAGGTCTTCCTCTAGGGTTTCCGCCATTGCCTTGAATATATGTTTATTTGTTTTCCCTTCATGTCTAATACAGATATTAGAGAATTTTATCAGGAAGGTCATTTATGAATATCAGGAATAATAAAGGTCTAAGGATCAACCCAAGGTACACCCGCATTTATATCATTGTTTTGATGTACAACCATTCAGGACAACTTGGATTCTTCTCTTATTTAAAAAGGATTTAATTATGTTAAGTATTCGTCCAGGAATACCATATGATCTGATTTTCATAAGACCATCATGCCATACCCTGTCAAAAGCCATAGATATATCTAGAGTTACTGCCCTAACCTCCCCTGCTTTATCCCGTGCATGGTATATACAGTCAGAGATTACAGTTAGGATATCTGCAGTAGAATGAGTTTGCCCAAACCCATACTGGTCGGACAAAAGTTTAGCAACTATGAGATGGTGGACTAGAGCTTGATTAATTATGGACTCAAATATTTTGGCAAAAACAGGGAGGTTGATGGGGCGATAATTTAATTGGTCAGTTCTTTTGCCAGAATTCTTATAAACTGGTACCATAGTAGTTTTCCAGTAGTGAGGAAAGCAAGATTCGTTAAGGCATTTGTTGTAAACATTGGAGAGAACTAAAGCAACCTCAGCAGAGCAATTTTTTAATAGTACAGCCAGGATGAGACCAGGTCCACATGCTTTTGAGGTGTCTAGGTTTTTTATGATATCATGTACTTGAGAAGGGATGATTTTCAGATCATCTGGTATGGTTTCTGTCCAGAGGAAAATCTGAGAGAGAGTGGTTTGATGTGCCCAAAATAGAGTTGGAAGCAAACGGATGGGCAAGCAGATAACTTCACTATTATAGATTTTCCAGAAGTCATAAGTTCCTAATTTCTGCGCTTCAATGTGTTTTCTGGAGGTTTCGGTATATTCTCTCTTCCTTCTTACAATTACTTCTAGCTTCTATAAACTTTGGTCTATTTGTACTGGATTTATGTCGGATAAGTCTGCGGTATGCATTGTTGCATTTGAGCAATGGCAGCTGTGCAAGTAGAAGTAGACCATTAGGGGAGAGTGGGGTTTGCTATAGAACTTACGTGTGGAACATGTGCTTCAATTGCTGTTTTAAACCATTCAGTGGTTTCATTTGTGCACTGTTCAACAGGAAGAGAAAATATGTCTTACCATGGAGCATCTTTGATGTGATCTCTGATGGCATCCCAGTCAACCTTATACATGTAGTACTTTGCCATTTTAAAAAATGTCTCAACGTCGGGTCGAGAGTTTAGGGTGATGTCTATCATTATTAGTGCGATCAGCAGATCCTAATCCCTAAAAATACTTAGAAAAGGTGCTTTTAATAAATTTTTGTCATGCGCCTCCCAAATAGTTTTAATTTTCCGTTACTGAATTGTGATTGTTTTATACTATTTTCTCATATTTATTCACCTGTGCTATTTATTTTTTTTCTTTCCATTACACCCCTCGAGATATGAATGCAATTTTACTAGTTTTTGTTTTATGTGTGTTATGGTGTTCGGTTGGTTGGTTGTTTTTGTTTTACGGCATATCAACCCTTTTCGGGTTATTTAATGCCGAATCCAAAGATTTTGAAGAAAATTTTTTTTAATAGAATATATTTGCTGTTGTCACGTCTGTTTCTATTTAACCCATAGTTGGGACCCTAACAGGTATTACCACTCCGGGTCAGAGTGGACCTGGGAGCAATGGTAATTAAAGGGTGGCTCCACACTCCCCAAAGCCCACAAGCTGGGGCCTCACCACTGGATATAGTTTAAGGTCATATCCAGGACCCCCATTGAGGGACTTTTACCCTCTGCAGGGGGGCAGTCGGCGTATTCTAATGCCCCACCGACAGGGCCATTATGGTGTTCGGTAAGAATGACATGGTAAAATGACACAAAATGTATACATAGGAAAAAATGGCACAAAAGTGGACTTAGGTACAACATAAGATGCTTCTAAAAGCTAATAGACATAAATTATATCATTTTTAAGTACATATTAAAAGGAGGCATTCCAAGCAGATGAGTCATGTAAAAACTCGTAGCTTTCACATTATTGATCAGATGAGAACCACTGTTTTAAAGGACAGCTTTTAGAAATTGACTTCCAACATCCTTAATAGCAATGCTGGGTTTGTATTACTGTACACAGATTCGAAAAAGTTGTCAGAAAACAAATATATAACAAATAAATGTTATCAAAGGCAACTTTTCTACCTAACTGGATAAGTTTTTAGTGTTTTTATTTAATGTAACATGTTTATTCGGCTCGAAAAACATACAATGTTTACCGATGTATCCGAAAATTGCAAATGGCTGGGCACTCTCTGGTAAACACGGTAAGCTTGGGAAAATGAGTTAAAACTCAAAAATATTGTTAGAAACTCAATATATGTTACCATGACATAGGCTGACATATATTCGGTGGGCTTTTAACAGTATTTTGTGTATTTCTTAATTTTAACTCGTTTTCCCAAGCTTACTGTGTTTACCAGAGAGTGCTCCGCCATTTGCAATTTTCAAATACATCGGTGAACATTTCAATTTTTCGAGCTGATAAACATGTTACATTAAATAAAAACCCTAAAAAATTATCCAGTTAGGTAGAAAAGTAACTTATCTTGCCTTTGGTAACATTTATTTGTTATATATTTGTTTTTTGACAACTTTTTCGAATCTATGTATGCAGTAATACAAACCCGCAATGGTTACAGTGAAAGAAAAAAACAAAATGCTACATTGTAAAATATTTATAAAACTGTAAATCTTTACTTTCATATAAAAGGAACTATCTGTGTGTAAGCTCATTATCGATGGACTCGAAAACAGCTGGGTCGATTTTTATGAAATTTCACATGAAGGTACTTTAATGTGCCTGCCAGTGTTCTTAGATAAGTTTTGTATCGGAATGTATTAATAATCAAAATAATCAAAATAATCTGATGAAAGAAGGAACAGGCAATTTAAACCAAAATTAACGCTTTACAAAGCTTAACATCGCAAGTGTATTTGAGAAGTTTTATTAACACACTAGCAGAAATGCTCAACATATAAAGTCAACAGTAGGTTCTTTCATATGACAGGGGCGTGTTTGAAATGAAGGTTTCTGTTTAGAGCAAAATTGAAGCATGATATCTGACTTTTGCATTTTAAACTTTAATTCAATTATATAAAATCAAGAATAGGCTCTCTACAGTACAATGTAGACTGCAATATAGTCTGGACTAAGTTAATGCGGTGAGTAATGTGAAGCTTCCTCCCAGTGTGCTGCGGTGGGTCCCCCATTAGAGCAGGCAACTAATTGATTTGATTGTAAAATGAGTGATTTTGATGACAAAAAAAATATGGGAGTGTGAAACATTTGTTGATTATCATTCAATCCAGGGCAACGCCGGGTCTCCCTGCTTATATAATTTATGAAAAATTTATAAAATTGTATACAGTATCTGATGTGTACTTATTTGTAAAAACTGCCTATTTGTTTTTCAGATGAAAATTGTTTTGCTAGATTTTAGGACTATTCAAAATACGAAAATGTAACATCAGTAATTTACATGCGTTTGTTTTTCATACAATTATAGTTTTTGAATGTAAAAAAAAATATATATATATATATATATATATATATATATAAATTAAGAAAAACTTTTGTTTTCTGTTGAGCGGAAGTATACAAAAGTAAACTAAATTAAAAAAAAATTTCAAAGTAAAATATATTTTTATTACAAGATACTTAGAAAAAGCAAAATGAAAGACTATTTTTTTATGTAAACTTTTAAAATATATTTTTATTAGCAGTGGGTACCAGCTATTGCCCAGTCGTAAAATATGCTTAAATATGATATTTTAATTTATGCAGATTTCATATTTATTATTATATATTATAATTCTTTACCGATTATAACACTATATTGTACTCAATATATAGTACTAATTTGAAAAGTAAAAGTAAAAAATATAAGTTGAGTGCCACCAGTTAGGATTGAAACTGAAACCAAAACTTCTAGCGCTTCAGCTGGAGTCATTACCATTTGAACTATCATCAGTTGGATAAGAAATAGCTAAAAGTAAACTAATCTTAACACACACACACACATATATATATATATATATATATATACACACACACACACATAACCACACACGTATGCATGCAAGATAACTTTAAGTTGACTTACGCCTGCCAAGTTCCAGTTTTTTTGTTTTTTTTGTTTTTGACCCCTTAGTAGCTAATTTTACTGGTTAAAGATCCATAAAAAATGGTTCACAAAAAATGCAATCATTTGACCCGCCTAACACCATTCTATGACTTTTGTTTAGGAGGAGATGCAGTTTGGAAAAAAATTAAAGACAGACAGACATAGTGAGTTTTATAAATTACATTACTAGCCTGGGTGCCGGCGTTGCCCGGGTGTTTGGAGGTGTGTGTAAGGGTGTTGGTTGAGCAAAAAAAAAAAAAAAAAGTGGTAGTTGGCAGGCAGGCTTGAATCCATACTGCGAAGAAGGAAAAGAACAACAACAAAAAAAAAAATGTGACGTCTTTGCTGTTGCGCCCATCACAAAACCGGAAATGGCAGAGGTTTAAATTAAGGCTAGTCAATCTAAAAGAGTAGATGACTTGCAAAAATATCTGCGAAAAAAGTGACCCCCGCTACTTGTAGAAAACTGTCTAGTTGAGGGTGAAGGAATTAATGTTTTTGGCCAATTTTTTTATGTTTGTCATCTGAAAATTCAAGGTTTAAAACGATACCAGTTTCATCATGTTCCGACATGTCTGTCAAAAGATTTTAGTAGACATACAAACACACACACAGACTTTTGTCCTTTATATAATAGATTAGATTTAATTGGCTGAAGAAAACAATTTAAAGCAAGTCCAAAGTTCAATTTTTAAAAAGTGATAATGAAATATAGATAAATCATTTACGTACGCACATGTCACGTAACAAAAATGTTGCATATCAGTTAACATGTACATATTTGCGTATCAATAGAAGAACTTAATGATTTACAAGTTTTGATTTTTTTTTCAATTTTGACCCCTTTTTTTATGGATGCCTTAGCAACTATTAACTTACCCATAACAAACAGCCCACAAAAAATGCAATCATTTGGTACCTATTAGGTTAGAAACTCTTTATGCACCCTGTTCAATGGAGAGAGGCTAGTGGTTGGTGCATCAGCCCAGGCGTAGTAACAACACTCCCTACATGTGTGAATGGTGGCTTTATAGAGATACTAGCGAGGGGTACCCGGCGTTGCCCGGGTGTTTGGAGGTGTGGGGGGGGGGTAAAAAAAAAAGTAAGTATAAGGATCGAACCCGAACTGTTGAGGTAACGTTGTGAAAAAAAAAAAGTGCAACGTTAACCATTGCCCCACCATGACATGCTTACGGAAACATGTTTGAATTTATTTAATTACTTGGATTTAGCAGATGCTCGTTTTAATGAGTTAATGAGGTCAAGTTTGACTGCGGGATAGTACCTTCATTTACTGCTGAACGCTTTCCCCCCCCCTCCCCCCAGGATGTTATAGGAAAAAGACTAACCCACATGCGGCGAGCGACAAATATTGAATATTTATCTTCCCAAAATCGAGCAAATTAAATAGACAGGCAAGCTTCGTTGTTAACTGTGAGATATTAGGATTTATATGCGATATAAAAAGTTTTAAAAGGTTGTGAACCGACTGAATACTTCTCTGAAAGAAGCCTTTTGTAGACACACAGAAAAAGCGAACACACATACATAGATATATACATTTTCGCTTTTATATTTATAGATATAAAATATTGTTAGGTATCAGAAGTTTTCTAGTATGGTAGAAGGAGACTACATTCTTTGCAGTAGACTTGGCAGCATCTTCTAATTTTTATATATAAATTTCAAGGATGCATTTGATACATAAAAATGAACCCAGAGAATGGTTAGTTTATAAGTCAACTAAATAGTTTTTCTTTTTCTTTTTCACCCCAAATAAGGCAGTAAGGAACTACTATTTGGGCGCCTGACAGGGGACTGTGGGGAGTTGAGCAGCAACATGTTTTGTTAGTACAGCCAGAGAAGCAGGAAACGGAGGGAATTCCGAAGTCTAGCAGTCCAAGGCTTTCCGATGATGATGACGATGATGAAAGGATGGAAGAGAGTTCTTGGATTAGTAGACATAGCACAGTTGAAGCAGCAGGGTTAGTTGGCAGGGGGAAGACCAAGGAAAGCATGGGATAAACTGATAGACTTGAGAGAAAGAGGGATGAATATAGTCCTGGTCAGAGATAGGTTAGTGTGGAAACCAATTTCTAAAAGTTGTCCTATATATGACAGCATGTAAAAGAGATGTTAAATCGAATTTGTTGATGATGATGATAAGGAGAAAAGGTGTTTAACAAGAAAGTAAGAAGATACTCACTTAAAAACAAGTTGAAACATTACATCTTCACAATTCAGTTCAACAAGTGTTGTAAACAATGACAAAGACACTAAAGAAAGCTGAAATTAAAAAACAAAAATCATGTTTTACGCATTTCTATAATTGATGATAAAAACAGAGTCAATCAGAAACTAATACGCACATACACTAAAATGCTATCAACAAAAAAAAAAAAAAAAAAAAAAAAAAAATGAAAATATTTTTCCTTCACTTACATCTCTAGTGACTGGACTTAAAACCGACCAATTAATTCTCTGATGATAAAAACCCTAGTTTATATTTAAAGAAAAAAAACAAAAAAACATCTTAAGAGAATATTACGGCTCTGTTCAGTCTTGACAGACTGAATACCTACTGAAGGGTGCCCGGACATGAAATTTTTGTGACAAGAGTTACACAATTTCCAACCACACTTGTCCTAAGTCGGCACGATTTTAATTCCAGTTGCAGGTATATATAAGTTCAGAATGACTGGAGACAATGTCAAGATAAGTGGCGAGCACATACAGTGTCTAGTTATCCCAAATGGTCACCCATATGGTACTGCCCAGGCTCATCATTGCTTAAATTTGGTGATATTGCAAGAACCGATGTGTCAATGTGATTATGTTGTTTTATTAGAGATTATATATGCATAGTAAAATGACCCTAGACTTTAAAATAATAGACCTTCAATTCGAAAATAAAAGACATGAAAATTAAAATTAACACTTTTCTGTGAAGGGATGACAAAGTTATCTCCTTGTGTTTGGTTACGGTGCTAAAAACCTGGGAATGAATGAGCGACCTTTATATGTGTTTGGTTAAGTAATTCTTCTTCACCAACAAACAGTGATGATAGTCTTTGTTTCTTCTCATCACCAACAGCACAAGATGGTAGTTCTAAGCATCATTAATTCACTGACAGCACAAGAGATAAACAACACTTGCCAAAAACATACATGGACAATGTGGCACATGAAAAACTCCCAAGCAAAAAAATCTGTCCCTTTTTATTTAGCCATGTTGGACTCAAGCAGCACCTACTTTTGCATAATCAACCCCAACTTGTAATCACACGGTTCTAGGTTCACAATCGTAGCCGTTCATCTCTCGATCTTTCAACAATCCTTTTTGGGACTCAGCAATAGCCTTTAAAAAAAGGGTCAAGTCCGGAAATCTTAAAGAATGCATGACTTTGTCCTGACTCTTGCAATATCTGAGAACGTTACTGATTTTTTTCCGTCTTTCTCTTTGCTTAATCTACATCAAGTAAACCAAGCCTGTTAGGTTTTGGACATTTCCCATTTTTTAATTAATTTTTAATTCTTTTTTTCACCCCAAACAAGATATATTGTCACTTGGAATGTAAGGGACTACTATTTGGGATCGTGTCTAACAGGGTACTGTGGGGAGTTGAGCAGCAAAATGTCTGTTCACATTACATTTAAACTTCTGCAGGTCGGCACAGTCAGGAAAGCAGGGAGGGAATTCCAAAGTCTAGCAATCCGAGGGAAGAAGCCTATAGAGTAGAAGACTTTCCGGCATCTAGGAACCTCAACAGTGAAGGGGTGGGACTTTGCTGCTTGTCAGTTCAGTCTGGAGTATGTACATGATGGGGGCACAAGTGCTACGAGTTCATCAGAACATATTCCATTAAAGTACCTGTAAAACAGGCACAGGGATGCAACATTTCAATGATGGGACAGAGGTTGGAGCTTGGCTGATAGTGTAGGATTCATTAAATTTGTTCGTGTTAAAATTATCTGTGCTTAACTGTTTCGAAACATGTCTTCGTTGTTTGTTTAGTTTATGTCGTGCGTAAGATTAAATAAATACACATGTATTTAACCAACTCGTCTGTGTCGGGGGAAGGGGGGAGTTATGCCGATGTATGTGTGCTAGAAAATAATTTTTCACACTTTATCTTTGCAGAACTAGAATCTCAAATATTCTCATTTGATGGCTGCAATATTTGATTTTAATGAAAAAAATTTGTTTATGATAAATAAATATATAATGAAATAGCTAACAAAAAAAAAAAAAAATGAGTGTATATATAAATGGTTTTCTAATGTGGAGGAAGAAAAAAGGATATAAAATTGGTTTGCATAAAGTTTTGTTATGTTGAATAAACTGATTTCATTTTGACTTCTGCTTTCCATTCAGTAAGTTTGACTGGTGCATATCAAGGAACAGACCCTTCTGATTAATATTTACATAATTCCAGTTCAATTTCAAAACTTTACATTAAAAAAAAAACTAGTCTTTACTTTGAAATGTTTATTTTTCGGAATGGTTTAATTTTTGATAAAGTCTGTTATAATCAAAATATGTATTTAGGCTTAAATTTGATTTTTTTTTTTTCAGAGTGGTTTTTATATAATAAAAAGAATATTTAAAAAGTTTACATAAAAATAATCTTTAAAATTTTTTAAAAATACCTTGTAATAAAAATATTTTTTTTATTTTAAATTTTGTCATTTTTAAATATATTTTTGATTATAACATAGTTTATTGATAAAAAAAACTATTTTAAAAAAGAAGCATTTCAAAGTAAAAACTAGTTTTTTTATGTAGAATTTTAAAATTAAACTAAAATTATATAAATAGTAATCAGGAGGGCATTTTTTCTTCAGTATACATTCACAAGACATCCGCTAAACAGAAAGTGGAAATCAAAATGAAATAAGTTTATTTAACAACCGGAAACTTACCATTTGTATCAAGCAAGTTCAGAGTTATCTCCCTTATCGTTTTGAATTTCAGGTGGATTTAAGTATCTATTTACTTGCTCCATCCTTTTATCTTGAGAACTAAATTAGCCACAAACTATTTTTTTTAATGTGGATGATATCCAACTATCCCAAATCTGATATGAATATTTTTGCCTTAATTCCTTGCCTCATCTCGGTGTTCATGTTTCAATTCCTCTATAATCTTGTATCTTTTCTGAACTTTTTGAATGATGGCTATGAAGTCGAAAAAAAAAATACGTTCACAAAGTTTATCATCAATAAAAGATATCACAAGTGTATGTGTGGTTTAAAAATGTAAAGGCATTAATTTGCAGATGAGGGGAATAGCAGCATTAAGGAGGAGGAACTGGACAGTACAGTGAGTCAAGTGTTTCGTAACTGAGGGAACACATCAAGGTTAAAAAGTGGTGTGATTTAGAGCATCAGTGGAAAGGGGTGCCATCAATTTAAATTATAGTATGGAAATTATAATTATAGTATGATAGATTTAAATTATAGTATGATAGATTTAAATTATAGTATGATTGATTTAAATTATAGTATGATTGATTTAAATTATAGTATGATTGATTTAAATTATAGTATGATAGATTTAAATTATAGTATGAAAATTGTAAATATAGTATGAAAATTATAATTATAGTATGAAAATTATAATTATAGTATGAAAATTATAATTATAGTATGAAAATTATAATTATAGTATGATAGATTATAATTATAGTATGATAGATTTAAATTATAGTATGATAGATTTAAATTATAGTATGATAGATTTAAATTATAGTATGATAGATTTAAATTATAGTATGATAGATTTAAATTATAGTATGATTGATTTAAATTATAGTATGATTGATTTAAATTATAGTATGATTGATTTAAATTATAGTATGATAGATTTAAATTATAGTATGAAAATTGTAAATATAGTATGAAAATTATAATTATAGTATGAAAATTATAATTATAGTATGATAGATTTAAATTATAGTATGATAGATTTAAATTATAGTATGATAGATTTAAATTATAGTATGATAGATTTAAATTATAGTATGATAGATTTAAATTATAGTATGATAGATTTAAATTATAGTATGATAGATTTAAATTATAGTATGATAGATTTAAATTATAGTATGATAGATTTAAATTATAGTATGATAGATTTAAATTATAGTATGATAGATTTAAATTATAGTATGATAGATTTAAATTATAGTATGATAGATTTAAATTATAGTATGATAGATTTAAATTATAGTATGATAGATTTAAATTATAGTATGATAGATTTAAATTATAGTATGATAGATTTAAATTATAGTATGATAGATTTAAATTATAGTATGATAGATTTAAATTATAGTATGATAGATTTAAATTATAGTATGATAGATTTAAATTATAGTATGATAGATTTAAATTATAGTATGAAAATTGTAAATATAGTGAGATTCCCTTCAATTTTAATTTGTGATAACTTACTTTTTTTTGTTATTTTGATAAAATCTAGTTACAAACAAAATTTAATTATTTCTCTTTAGAAATAAAGAACTTTTTCTCCTGTGTCGCTAACAGCTATTTTTTTTTTTTTCAGGTTACTTAAAGTTAGTAATAGGCAATTTATTTGTAATGTTTCTGAATTTTTTAGATAAGGATTGATAATTCATATTATTTGGACTTCTCTTCTGATCTTGAATATTAATCACACAATCCTTTGGCTGATGTAACCTCTGAACTTCTTCAGGTGTATCTTGTCAAACTCGGAAATCTTTTTGTCGAATTTGGACATTTTTCTGTTGAACTTTGAAATCTGCACAGAATTTCAAATGGAACCCTTTATTTGAGACACAGGAGTAGCATGTTCTTGTTTTGGCAGTGATGACTGGGTA